>NC_133159.1:30852878-31155909 GCF_040802235.1 Manis javanica | reverse complement strand
CTCCCGCTGACCTGGTTTTCTCTCACTCACCTGGATGGCACCAACGTGGGTTCACTCCCTCCACCATCCATGGTTCTTGTCCTTGCTCCACCTTGAAGACCACTTTTGCTTCAGTAGCTGGGTCCCCTGTTCATGGGAAACAACACAGAACTAGGGACATACATCTACCTCACAATTCAGGTCTGTCTCCTTGAGTCTCAGGGCCTGGAAGGGATGACAAATTGGCTTTAGAAACAGAAGGATGACCCTTCTCCTCCATCTGGGAGGTAGAACCATAAACACACTATCTGATTTCCAAAGGGGATTAGGGATCTTTGACCACGAATATTCAGGGCCAAACTTATTAATGCTTTCAGAATGTTCACAGCTTTCACAAGTCTCAAAGGAAGGGCACTCACTACCAGCACATGCTCAGCTAGCCTGAAAAGTTACCACTCCCAGTCCTTACCCACTGAGATGAGGTTTCTAACGTTGTCCAACATCACATCCCAGTACAAGGTTCTCTGATCACAGTCAAGCAGCTGCCACTCCTCTGGGGTGAAGTCCACAGCCACATCCTGGAATGTCACTGATCCCTGCAGGAGCACACAAATCTTTAACTGAAATGTGCATAATTTGGGGAGTTGCAAGAGAATCATGGCAGTCTCTTATGGTCATATCATATTCATTGTTGAGTATTCAGAACATTATTTATACTAACAACTCTACATTTAATTCAAAAATATTCTTTGTGACAGAAACAAAAATCTTTTAATAAAATATTCAACTAGCACCAGGACAATTCAATGGGGGAAAGAATAGTTTTTTTTAACAAATGATGTTCAGACAACTGGATATCCACATGCAAAAGAGTAAGTTGGACTCACCTTCACTCCCTCCCTAACACCTCACATCTTATACAAAAATGAACTGAAAATGAATGAGAAATCTAAATATAAGTTAAAATGATAACATTTTTAGAAGGAAATATAGTAGTAAATCTATGTGACCTTGGATTAGGCAATGGTTTCTTAGATCTATGACAGAAAAAGTTTAAGTGTCAAAAGAAAAACTAGGTATGTTGTAATTCATCAAAATTTAAAAATTCTGTGCTTCACAAAACATCAAGAGAGTAAAAAGACAGTCTACAGAATGGGAGGAAATGTTTTCAAATCATGTATCTGATAAGAGATTTGTATCTAGAATATAAAAAACTATTACAACAAAACAATAAAAACACAACGCAATTTAAAAATGGACAAAGGATTTGAAGAAACATTTCTCCAAAGACTTACATGGTACATAAGCACATGAAAAGATGTTCATTATCATTCGTTATTAATAAAATGCAAATCCAAACCACAATGAGATACCACCTCATCATACCCACTAGCATTGCTAAAATCAAAGACAGACAATGACAAGTGTTGACAAGGATGTGGAGAAACTGGAACTCTTATACATTGTTGGTGGATTGTAAAATGGTGTAAACTATGGGGAACAGTTCAGTAGGTTCCCAAAATATTAAACAGAATTACCCTATACCCCATCAATTCCTCCTAGGTATATACCCAAGAGAACTGAAAACATGTCCACACAAAAATGATCACACAAACTTCATAGAAGAATTATTCATAATAGCTAAAAATGGCAACAATGGGGATATTCATCAACTGATGGATGGATAAACACAATGAGGTATACCCATATAATGCAATATAAAGAAATCTACAACATGGATGAACCTCGAAAATATTGTCTTGGATGAAAGAGGCCAGTTATAATAGATCATACATTGTATATAGTTTGATGTGTATGCAATGTTCAGAGTAGGCAAATCCATAGAAACAGAAAACAAATTAGGCTGGGAAAAGGGAGGAATGGGGAGTGACTGCTAATAGTTACGGGGTTTCTTTTGAGGATAATGAAAATACTCTAAATTAGACAATGGTGATGGTTTCACAATTCTATGAATATACTAAAAACTACTGAATTGTACATACTTTAAATAGTCAATTTGTAGTATGTGAATTATATATCAATAAAATTATTTTGAAATATTGTTTATATGTTCTTCATTCACTCAAAATATTTAGTGAGGATATATCAGATATTGTACTAGTGATACAAAAAAGAATAAAATATTATACTTTCCTCAGAGATTCTTACCAACTGTTAGACACTACTAAGTAAACATGTAAGTAAAATGTTAGCAGGGCTATATGGTTAACATGCCAGACTCATATAAACATAATAAAATAGGAGGAGATATATTTTCACATGATAAAATATAACTTATCAACCATAAAGCCAAAATCATGCTTAATTAACCTAAACTGAAATTAAAAAGACGTAGCTACATGTCAATCACAAAGAGAGAGTTAATACCATATAGAGCAGGAGTCATCAAACTACAACCCATGGGCAAGATTTCTGATTTTATAAATAAAATTTTACTGGAACATAGTTATAGCCATTCATTTACTTCAGCTACGAGAGCAGGACTGAATAGTTGCCACAAAGGCTATAGTCTTTCAAGCCTATTTTAGTTTTTAAAAAGTTTTAAAAAGTTAAGTGACTAGATACGGTTTATCCCAGGAATGCAGATAGTTCAATATTGGAAAACATATTAGAAATTCTCTAAACTGCTCTATTAAAGAAGACAAAATATATTTTATTGACCAGTATAAAATAAAGGATATAAGAAAAAAGTTCCCAATTTATGAAAACAATCTTCATCAGTTAAAAATTCTTAACTTGGGAGGAGGAGCTGAGATGGCAGTGTGAGTAGGGCAGCAGAAACCTCCTCCCAAAACCATATATATTTTTATACAACAAATACAACTATTTCTAAAAGAGCAAACAGTGGATATAGTACAACAGCCAGGCTACATCCACATCTGCGAGAACTCAGCATCTCATGAAGGGGGTAAGATACAAGCTGCAACCCGGCGGGACCCAAGCGCTCCCTCCACCCCAGCTCCCTGGTGGGAGGAAAGCAGTCGGAGCGGGGAGGGAGTAAAAGCCCAGGACTGCTAAACAACCAGCTCTAGTAATCCACACCAGGAGCACAGACACACAGTGCATGGTGCGCTGGATATTAGAGAAATGGAAAAGCAAAATCGGCAAGCGGAACCCAAAACCAGCTCCCCTGGGACAAAAGAACAGCAAGTGCTTTTTTGAAAGTCGTAAAGGGACAGGGACCTCACAGCTGGATGGAATCGTCCCGGCACACTCAGCCCAGTAGCTGGGAATCCCGGGGAACTTCAGATGCCCTAATCCCGTGGGCAGCAGCACAACTCTGAAGCCCCGCACGGCGATAAGCAGCCTGCCAGTCGTTCCCCCAGCTGGCACAGCCCCTGACACAGCGGCCCAGTTGCCTGAGAGCAGCTGCCCACGCATGAGCTGTCAGCGGAGTGGCCCAGGAGTGGCTGCAGGAGCCCGCAGCAGCGGCTGTGGCAGAGCAGCCTGGTAGCAGCCGCGCAAGCCAGCGGTGGCAGCTGAGCGGCCGTGCGAGCCCACAGCAGTGGAGGAGACACCTGGGAGCTGCACCCCCAGCAGCCGCCCAGAATCTCCTCTCAGTGCACAGCCACCTGGGCCAGACCCAAAGGCCGCTGCCAGCGCACAACCACCGGGCACAGGCAGAAGAAACCGGGGCAAGGCGTGAAGGGGTGTCGCTCTCGCAGAAGACCGCACCCAGTGCGCCTGCCACTCCCCACAGGGCTCTGGGCTACCCTGACGGTGACGCCACCTATGGAAGCTTAGGGGATTAATCTGGAGCCTGCTCCAGGAGTGTGGATAACTGACACAGGCAGCAGAGAAGGGCAAGAGGACCAGCAAACAGGAAAATATGTTCTCGCAGCTGACACATGCACTACCTGCCTACAGCTAACTCTATTGCCATGAAAAGGCAGAAGAATTTGGTCCAGTCCAGAATTACCCAGACAATCCCTGAGACAGAGCCTGGGGAAATAGATTAAACCAATCTTCCCAAAAAGAATTCAAAATAAAGGTCATAACCATGCTGATGAACCTGCAGAGAAATATGCAAGAGCTAAAGGAGCAAGTAGAGAGGGAGAATACAGAAATAAAACAATCTCTGGAAGGACTTAAGAGCAGACTGAATGAGGTGCAAGAGGCCATTAATGGAATAGAAATCAGAGAAGAGGAATACAGAGAAGCTGAGGCAGAGAGAGATAAAAGGATCTCCAGGAATGAAAGAATATTAAGACAACAGTGTGACCAATTCAAAACAACAATATTTGCATTATAGGAGTACCAGAAGAAGAAGAGAAAGAAAAAGGGATAGAAAGTATCTCTGAAGAAATAATTGCTGAAAACTTCCCCAAATTGGGGGAGGAAATAGTCTCTCAGACTTTGGAGGCCCACAGACTCCGAACACAAGGGACCCAAGGAAGACAACACCAAGACATATAATAATTAAAATGGCAAAGATCAAAGACAAGGACAGAGTATTAAAGGCAGCCAGAGAAAAAAGGTCACCTACAAAGGAAAACCCATCAGGTTATCATCAGACTTCTCAACAGAAACCTTACAGGCCAGATGAGAATGGCATGATATATTTAACGCAATGAAACAGAAGGGCCTTGAACCAAGGATACTGTATCCAGCATGATTATCATTTAAATACAAAAGAGGGATTAAACAATTCCCAGACAAGCAAAATTTGAGGGAATTTGGCTCCCACAAACCACCTCTACAGGGTATTTTAGAGGGACTGCTCTAGATGGGAGCACTCCTAAGGCTAAACACATGTCACCAGAGAAAATACAATCACAGCAAAAAAAGCAGACCAACCAAAGACTAACTAAAGGCAACAAATAAAATCAACTACCCATAAAAGCAGTCAAAGGAAACACAAAAGAGCACAGAATAAAACACCTAAAATATAAAGAATGGAGGAGGAGAAATAAGAATGGAGAGAAATAAAGAATCATCAGACAGTGTTTATAATAGCTCAATAACTGAGTTAGGTTAGACAGTAAGATAGTAAAGGAGGTAACCTTGAACCTTTGGTAAACACAAATCTAAAGCCTGCAATGGCAGTAAGTACATATCCTTCAATAATCACCCTAAATGTAAATGAACTGAATGCACCAATCAAAAGACACAGAGTAATAGAATGGATAAAAAACCAAGACCCATCTATATGCTGCTTACAACAGACTCACCTCAAACCCAAAGACATGCACAGACTAAAAGTTTCAGGCAAGCAACAGGGAGAAAAAAGCAGGTGTTGCAGTACTTGTATCAGACAAAATAGACTTCAAAACAAAGAAAGTAACAAGAGATAAAGAAGGACATTACATAATGATAAAGGGCTCAGTCCAACAAGAGGATATAACCATTATAAATGTACCCAATACAGGAGCACCAACACATGTGAAACAAATACTAACAGAATTAAAGGAGGAAATAGAATGTAATGCATTCATTTTAGGAGACTTCAACACACCACTCACTCCAAAGGATAGATCCACCAGACAGAAAATAAGTAAGGACACAGAGGCACTGAACAACACACTAGAACAGATGGACCTAATAGACATCTATAGAACTCTACATCCAAAAGCAACAGGATACACATTCTTCTCAAGTGCACATGGAACACTTTCCAAAATAGACCACATACTAGGCCACAAAAAGAGCCTCAGTAAATTCAAAAAGATTGAAATTCTACCAACCAACTTTTCAGACCACAAAAGTATAAAATTAGAAATAAATTGTACAAAGAAAGAAAGCAAAAAGGCTCACAAACACATGGAGACTTAACAACATGCTCCTAAATAATCAATGGATCAATGACCAAATTAAAATAGAGATCAAGCAATATATGGAAACAAATGACAACAACAACACAAAGCCCCAACTTCTCTGGGATGCAGCGAAGGCAGTCTTAAGAGCAAAGTATATAGTAATCCAGGCCTATTTAAAGAAGGAAGAACAATCCCAAATGAATAGTCTAAAGTCGCAATTATCGAAATTGGAAAAAGAAGAACAAATGAGGCCTAAAGTCAGGAGAAGGAGGGACATAATAAAGATCAGAGAAGAAATAAATAAAATTGAGAAGAATAAAACAACAGAAAAAATAAATGAAACCAAGAGCTGATTCTTTGAGAAAATAAACAAAATAGATATGCTTCTAGCCAGACTTATTAAGAGAAAAAGAGAATTAACACACATCAACAGAATCAGAAACGAGAAAGGAAAAATCACGACGTATCCCACAGAACTACAAAGAATTATTAGAGAATACTATGAAAACCTATCAAGATGGAAAACCTAGAAGAAATGGACAACTTCCTAGAAAAATACAACCTTCCAACACTGACCAAGGAAGAAACACAAAATCTAAACAGACCAATTACCAGCAAAGAAATTGAAGCGGTAATCAAAAAACTACCCAAGAGCAAAATCCCTGGGCCAGATAGATTTACCTTGGAATTTTATCAGACATACAGAGAAGACATAACACCCATTCTCTTTAAAGTTTTCCAAAAAATAGAAGAGGAGGGAATACTCCCAAACTCATTCTATGGAGCCAACATCACCCTAATACCAAAACCAGGCAAAGACCCCACCAAAGAAGAAAATTACAGACCAATATCCCTGATGAATATAGATGCAAAAAATACTCAACAGAATATTAGCAAACCGTATTCAAAAATACATCAAGAGGATCACACCATGATCAAGGGGGATTCATCCTAGGGATGCAAGGATGGTACAACATTCAAAAATCCATCAACATCATCCACCACATCAACAAAAAGGACAGACACCACATGATCATTTCCATAGATGCTGAAAAAGCATTCAACAAAAATCAACATCCATTCATGAGAAAAACTCTCAACAAATTGGGTATAGAGGGCAAGTACCTCAACATAATAAAGGCCATATATGACAAACCCACAGCCAACATCATACTGAACAGCAAGAAGCTGAAAGCTTTTTCTCTAAGACTGGGAACAAGACAGGGAGGCCCACTCTCTGCACTTTTATTCAACATAGTACTAGAGGTCCTAGACACGGCAATCAGGCAAAAGAGAGAAATACAAGGCATCCAGATTGGTGAAGAAAAAGTCAAACTGTCACTATTTGCAGATGACATGATATTGTATATAAAAAACCTTAAAGACTTCATTCCAAAACTACTAGAACTAATATCTGAATTCAGCAAAGTTGCAGGATACAAACTTAATACACAGAAATCTGTTGCTTTCCTATACACTAATGATGAACTAACAGAAAGAGATATCAGGAAAACAATTCCATTCACAATTGCATCAAAAAGAATAAAATACGTAGGAATAAACCTAACCAAGGAAGTGAAAGACCTATATCCTGAAAACTACAAGACACTCTTAAGAGAAATCAAAGAGGACACTAACAAATAGAAACTCATTCCATGCTCTTGGCTAGGAAGAATTAATATTGTCAAAATGGCCATCCTGCCTAAAGCAATCTACAGATTCAATACAATGGCTATCAAAATACCAACAACATTCTTCAACGAACAAGAACAAACAGTTTTAAAATTCATATGGAAGCACAAAAGACTCCGAATAGCCACAGCAATCCTGAGAAGGAAGAATAAAGCAGGGGGCATCTCGCTTCCCAACTTCAAGCTCTACTACAAAGCTTCAGTAATCAAGACAATTTGGTAGTGGCACAAGAACAGAGTCACAGACCAGTGGAACAGAGAGTTCAGATATTAACCCAAACATATACAGTCAATTAATATATGATAAAGGAGCCATGGACATACAATGGGGAAATGACGGCCTCTTCAACAGCTGGTGTTGGCAAAACTGGACAGGTACATGTAAGAGAATGAAACTGGATCATTGTCTAACCCCATACACAAAAGTAAATTCGAAATGGATCAAAGAACTGAATATAAGTCATGAAACCATAAAACTCTTAGAAAAAAACATAGGCAAAAATCTCTTGGACAAAAACATGAGCGACTTCTTCATGAACATATCTCCCTGGGCAAGGGAAACAAAAGCAAAAATGAACAAGTGGGACTATATCAAGCTGAAAAGCTTCTGTACAGCAAAGGACACCACCAATAGAACAAAAATGGCTTCCTACAGTATGGGAGAACATATTCATAAATGATAGATACGATAAAAGCTTCACATCCAAAATATATATAGAGCTCACACACCTCAATGATCAAAAAGCAAATAATCCAATTAAAAAATGGGCACAGGAGTAGAACAGACAGTTCTCCAAACAAGAAATTCAGATGGCCAACAGACACATGAAGAAATGCTCCACATCGCTAGTCATCAGAGAAACGCAAATTAAAACCACAATGAGATATCACCTCACACCAGTCAGGATGGACAACATAGAAAAGACTAGAACAACAAATGCTGGTGAGGATGTGCAGAAAGGGGAACCCTCCTACACTGCTGGTGGGAATGTAAACTAGTTCAACCATTGTGGAAAGCAATATGGAGGTTCCTCAAAAAACTAAAAATAGAAATACCATTTGACCTGGGAATTCCACTCCTAGGAATTTACCCAAAGAAAACAACTTCTCAGATTCAAAAAGACATATGCAACCCTATGTTTATCTCAGCAGTATTTACAATAGCCAAGATATGGAAGCAGCCTAAGTGTCCAACAAGAAGATGTGGTACATATACACAGTGGAATACTATTCAGCCATAAGAAACAAATCCTACCATTTGCAACAACATGGATGTAGCTAGAGGGTATTATGCCCAGTGAAATAAGCCAGACAGAGAGAGACAAGTACCAAATGATTTCACTCATATGTGGAATATAAAAACAAAGAAAAAACTGAAGGAACAAAACAGCAGCAGAATCACAGAAAGAATAGACTAACAGTTACCAAAGGGAAAGGGACTGGGGAGGATGGGTGGGAAGGGAGGGATAAATGGGTGGGGGGGAAAAAGAAAGGGGGCATTATGATTAGCATGTATAATGTGGGGGGGGGCACAGCAAGGGCTGTGAAACACAGAGAAGATAAGTAGTGATTCTACAGCATCTTACTATGCTGATGGAGGACAGTGACTCTAATGGGGTTGGTGGGGGAGGGGATAATGGGGGGAGTCTAGTAAACATAATGTTCGTCATGTAATTGTAGATTAATGATACCAAATATACATATATATATATATATATATATATATATATATATATATATATATGACTGATTAAAAAAAATACTTAACTTGATCAAAAACAAAAACAAAGCAAAATAAAAATCAACCGTCTACCAGAATACAAGAAGAAGCAGTGAAACACTGGAAGCTTTCCCATTAAAATTGGAACCAGGAAGATTTTGGTTGGAGGATATATTCAAAATTATAGTTACTAGAATCCTGTCCATTGCAGTTAAGGTAAGAAAAAAAAATGGCAACATACATATTGGGCAGTATGGGGCAAAACTCCATTTAAAGAGTATATGATTGTCTATCTAGAAAATCTAAGAAATCAACTAAAAAACCCTTGGACTTTAAGAAGAGTTCTGTAAGCTGGTATAAAGTCAAATAGATAAATCCATATTTTCCTATACCATACTTTCCTATATACCAGAATGGACAATTAGAAAGTACAATTTAAAAAGATCCATCCCATTCTCAATAGCAACTTAAACCATATGTAAGGATAAACACTACAAATGTACAAAAATTACAATAATAGGCCTATACAACTATAATGAAGGACCTGTTAGAAAAACTGAATACGTGGAAGCCTCATTGGAAAGTTAGAACTGGAATTCTCTCCAAAATTAATATAAAAGTGTAGTGTAATCAAAATAAAAACACCTAACACACTCCTTTATGGACCCTAACAAAGTAATTTTAAAATTCACCTGGAAGAGAAATGCTCAAGAACACCTGGGGATTCTGGAAAATGTACAGGGTTTACTTATGGATCCAGATTAACTTTAAAAAAGCTCCGTACCTGGACTTATGAATTGCTGCTTAGCACTATGTTCTCTTTACTCTAGGGAACACTGTAAGAAAGTCATAAGAAATCTGATTTTATATTTATCACAGGATTGTTACTATGAATATTATTTTTAACATTATCTCTATGAAAATCCATTATATTATCTTCAGAGAATTTTGTCAGGAAAACTTTACTCATCTGGGGAATTGTTTTGCTTTCTCTCACAGACAGTATCAATACTTTAACTGGCTTGCTATCCAATTTCTATAACTGCCAGAAAGTGTGTACACATATGCAGCTCAAATTTGAAGGGCCCCCACCAGTAAGATGGCAAACTTCCGGCTTCTCTTGGGGTGGGGGGGGTCCTCGGTTCCCACCGGCGCCACCTGAAGCCCAATCACCTCTCGCCCCCCCTCCCAATCCCAGCACCTAGCCAACAGCCAACAGCCCCGTAGAAGTGACACCTCAATCAATTCATGCCCCTTCCTATATAACCCAGCACCTTTCCCTAATAAAGAGGAATTCTCCAGTGAATTGCTGCTGTATATTGCTCCTTTCCTTTCATTGGTGCCGAAACCCGGGAGACGGGACACCCCAACTGGGCCCCATCTTCCCCCCGACACCAGCAGCAGCTTGCCCTCGTCCTCTTTTTCCTGTGCTGGCTCATCACACTCACCACTCCTCTCTGGCCTTTAGGTAAGTTTTCCCCCCGGAGTGGACCACTCTTCTCCGAGCTATCACAGTGCCATTGACCGTGATCGTCCGGCAAGGCCCTGACGCTTGGGGATGAGGAGGGAACTCTCCCCGCCTCAGGCCCCTCCTCCAACAGCCATAAATCCCTGCCTCAGGCCTTCACGGCTGCGGTGGACCCTCAGGCCCCTCCTCCAACAGTCATAAAAGCACTCACTGTACCTTCCATCAGTGCCGAAACTTTTTAAGCAAAATTTCCCCGGGATGGGCCACTCTTCCCCAAGCTATCACAGTGCCATTGACCGTGATCATCTGGCAAGACCCTGATGCTCGGGGACGAGGAGGAAACTCTCCCCGGCCTCAGGCCTTCACAGCTGCGGCGGACCCTCAGGCTCCTCCTCCAACAGCCATAAATCCCCGCCTCAGGCCTTCAAGGCTACGGGCAGGCCCTCAGGCCCCTCCTCCAACAGCCATAAACAAGGTGACTCCTTTGCAGATGAGAACGCTCCCTTTTTCCCCCCTCCTCCTTCTGTTCCATCCGCTGAAATCTGTTCTGTCTGCCGAAAATTCCTAGCGCTAGGTACCTCGTGACTCCGGCACTCTGCCTTCTTAGGGAAGTCTGGGTGACGACCCACACTTCCTAAGAAATTCCGACTCGTATATGAGTTTCCGCAGACCACCAAGGATCATCAGGGATGCCCTTTGTCTCCTTGCCGTCTGCTTCCAATCCGAGGATCTCCGTTCGTCTTCCCCTGTTTGTCTCCTTCTCTGTCCTTTAGCCATGGGAGCCTCCTCATCCCTCCCTGAAAGTTCACCTCTTGAATGCCTGCTTAAGCATCTGGCTACCCTCTCCCTGATGCCTGATATAAAACCAAAACTTCTCTGTAAATACTGCTCCCAAGATTGGCCGACATACCCCCTAGACAATAACAACCAATGGCCCGCAGGGGGAACTCTTGATCCTAACATCACTCGCAATCTCTTTAACTACCGCCAGTGCCTGAAAAAATGGAAGGAGATTCCCTATATCGAAGCTTTCCGCCTCCTCCTCCCCCCGCCCCCTCCCAAGTTCTCCTAGCCTGCAAGCCACTGCCCCTGCAGAAGCCTCCCGTTCACTCCCTTCCCCTTCTTCTCCTACAACAGCCCTTCTCCCTTCCTCCCCCACCATCTCCTCCCCCATCTCACCTCTTCTGCCTTCGTCCCCCACAGATTAAGCCTGAGCCTTTCAGCCCCCCTTTAACTAGGTCCCGGGGGCCTCCTCCGTCTTTGCCCTCATCACCTGTTTCTCCCCTGTTAGGGACCGCCTTTGTCTTTTCACATGTTTGTAGGGAGAATGGGAAAGCACCTTCCCCCATGTCTCCAGCATGGGAAAGCACAAGCTAGAGAACAACCGGTGTAGTCCTTAGAAGTTATCTGTCCACAAAAACATATCTTGTCCTTGAAGATGAGCCAAGACTCCTCACTCTGAAAATAGGGAGAGACCTTGAAGATGTGTAGAAACACCGCCCCTGCTTCTAGCTATGCCCTTCCCCCACTTGCCGATGTGGCAGGAATGGAGAACAAAGAACATTCTGTTTATGCATTCCATAAGCAATTGACTGGAGCCCTGCTGTAGCTCAGTTAGAAGAGCATGGGACTCTTAACCTCAGAGTCATGAGTTCAAGCCCAACTAGAGCAGCAGAGGGAAGCAGCTGGGCTGCTGGCTGGCGACACGTGGGTCCGATTCTATCTTTCTTTATTTTCTTTGCCCCCCTTCCACACTTCAGGACCTGCTTGACTAGGCACGGCTAGACCGCGTCACTCCCCCACAGACTGAGCCAGAACCCTTCAGTCCCCCTCAGACTCGGTTCTGAGGGCCTCCCAAAATTATCGCCCCACTCTGGGAGGTAGCAGGATCCGAAGGCAGCGTGCGTGTTCATGTCCCTTTCTCCTTAGGAGATTTAGCCCAACTAGAGAAACGCCTAGGTTCCTTTTCCACTGATTCCACGACATACATCAGGGAGTTTCAGTGGACCCTCCAGTCTTACAGCCTCACACATCATGACATTTTCATGCTCCTGGCCAATACTCTCCTCCCTGAAGAGCGTAGATGAGTTTGGGACTTGGCCCAAACGCACGCTACGGAAACCCACAGGACTGACCCCACCTATTCCCTGGTCCCACTGCTGTCCCCGAACAAGACCCACACTGGGATTATAACACCGCCATGGGTCTCCGCTCTCAAGATATTTTTGCCTCCTGCTTAATAGCAGGTCTGAAAAAGGCAGCTCATAAAGTAGTCAATTTTCAAAAGCTCCAAGACATAAGTCAAAAGAGAGACGAAATCCCCTCTGAGTTCTTAGACAGACTCACTCAAGCCCTATTACAGTATACCAGCCTGGACCCAGAAACACCTGAAGGAAGACATGTCCTTATGAAATACTTCCTAGCTCAAGGCTACCCCGACATTAAAGTTAAACTCAAAAAGTTAGAACAGGGCCCCGCTACCCCACAGACTGAGATCCTAACAGTGGCCTTTAAAGTCTTCCATAACCGGGAGGAGGAGAAAGAATGCCGTAAACAAAAGGCTGATCAGGCCAATTTCCAGATGTTGGCCCAGCTGATAAAACCACAACCTGGGCGCCCATCTACAAACAAGCCCCCCACAGGAGCTTGTTTCAAGTGCGGAAAAGAGGGACATTGGTCAAGGGCGTGCCCCTCCCCCAGATCTCCTACCACCCCATGCCCCAGATGCCACAAAAAGGGCCACTGGGGGTCTGATTGCCCAACCACCCGAAGGGGAGGCTGGACGAACAACCCCCATCCTAAGCCTGCCGTAGTGGGGCTGGCAGAAGAAGATTGACGGGGCCTGGGGGCTTCTCACCAGACCATTTCCATCACCAAACAGGAGCCCAGGGTTACTTTAACAGTAGACGGTCGCCCCATCTCCTTCCTCCTAGATACAGGAGCCACCTTCTCAGTCTTGCGAGAATACCGGGGCCCTACCACGCCAGCCATTACTCCTATAGTCAGGGTAGGAGGTAAACAGATTTTCCCATTAACCCCCCCCGCCCTTTTATGCACAATCCTAGACAATCCCATACCTTTCTCCCACTCCTTCCTGGTTATGCCCCAGTGTCCCATCCCTTTACTAGGACAGGACATCCTTTCCCTCCTCCACGTTTCCATAACTATATCCACTCCCACAGCCCCCAGTACTCCCTTTCTGATGGCCCTCATAGCCGACGACCTCCCCTCTACCCAATGAAAGGTCCGGTTCCGCCCTCATACACCCTGTAGATCCCAAAGTTTGGGACATTACAAGCCCCTCCGTGGCCCTATGTCCCCCTGCCTCTATCAAATTAAGAGACCCCTCTCAGTATATCTGTCAGGCCCAATAACCCCTAACCACTTCAGCCCTCATAGGCCTCCAACCCATCGTTCAAGATCTCTTAAACAAAAATTACCTCAGACCCACTCACTCCCCGTTTAATACCCCCATATTAGCTGTTAAAAAAACCAACGGATCTTTCCACCTCGTCCAAGACCTTCGCCTCATCAACATGGCCGTTGTCCCTATCCATCCCTTAGTTCCAAATCCATACAGCCTTTTATCGCAGATCCCTGCCTCAGCATCCCACTTCTCAGTCCTAGATCTCAAGGACCCATTTTTCTATCCCTCTAGACCCCTGCTCCCAAGATTTTTTCATCTTCACCTGGACAGACCCATACACAAGACATTCTGAACAACTCACTTGGACAGTTTTGCCACAAAGCTTCCGAAATAGTCCCCATATTTTTAGACAGGTCCTAGCTCAGGACCTCAAACAGTTTCATCATGATCACTCTGAGTCCACCTTATTACAATACATGGACAATCTTCTACTCTGCAGTCCCTCGTGGGAACAGTTTCAACTTGACACTGCCTCCCTACTTAACCTTCTAGCTTCCAGAGGTTACCGGGTATCCCCTGTCAAAGCTCAAATCTCTTCCCCTCCTGTCACTTACCTCAGATTCCTTCTATCTCAACAAAGAAAGTCCATTACCTTAGACAGAAAACGACTCCTCTCTGACTTGCCCGTTCCCAAAACCAAGACAGAAATCCTTTCCTTTCTAGGCCTGGCTGGGTATTTTAGAGCATGGATCCCTAACTTCTCCCTGTTGGCAAGACCCCTATACGACCTCAGCAAGGGCCCCCCTAAAGAACCATTATCCTCCTCACCCCGACACTCCTTCATTAAGCTCCGTCAAGCCCTTGTAGAAGCCCCAGCTCTCCATCTCCCTGATTTGTCGAAGCTCTTCTCATTATACATTCATGAGAGGTCCAGTCAAGCTCTAAGAGTCCTAAGCCAATATTATGGCCCATCCTTTGCCCCAGTAGCTTATCTCTCCAAGCAATTAGACCCCACAGTTCGGGGATGGGCCCCCTGCCTATGAGCATTAGCCACTAGACAGCTCTTGCAGAAAGAAGCTCATAAACTGACATTCAGGGCGCCCCTTACCATTCTGTCCCCACATCACCTAAAAGATCTCTTAACCTACAAAAGTTTACAGACTCTCCCTCCCTCCAGACTCCTGACCTTACTGTCCTCTTTCCTCCAAAATCCCGTTCACCCCCTTTGCCATCCATACCCAAATCATGACTTCTTCCTCCTTTACTGCTCTCTCGCTTTTTTTTCCTCATTCCTATTGTCTTCCCCACCACCCCAGCCTCCTTTGTATGGCGATTCAGACAGACTTACACACAGCATCAAACAAAAGTTACTGCCCTCATTGCCACACCAGACTGCCCTCTGAAAAGCTGCTCTGAGCCTTTATACCTCCACTTTCCTCCCTCCACCGAAGTGTTCACTAGCAGCTACCCTTATTCTCCCTACCTCTGCTTCCTCTATGACCAAAAACAAGCCTATTGCAGGCGATAGCCAGACACCTACAGATGTCCCTACTGGTCTTGTGCCATTCACTACATGGGTAACTTCCAGTACCCACAGTATTACTCCTCCAACCATTTCATGAAATATCCCAATGGCTCATTCTCCTTATCAATCCCAGATCCCTGAGATTCTCGATGGGCCGCCAGAGTCACAGCCTCAGTTTACTACGGGGGGTCCTCGACCCCCCACGGTACCCTTCATATCTCTCAAAAGTATGTTCCCTCTCATTCCCAGATCTCTCAAGTTGCATCAGATATCATTCCGAAAAAGTCATTATCCAAACTTTTGACGGCGCCTCTTCATCTTCTTATCCCCGCCCCTCTTCCCATTTCTCCTACTCTTCATTACAGCTCATTCAAGACACCACCATCTTTCTCAACCACACCCTTAACACCGCCAATTGTTTCTTGTGTGCATCACTACAGCGCCCACTGCTGGCCGCCATGCCCCTTAATATTTCCAACTACTCCTTCCATGCAGAAAGACAACCCCTCTGCCCCCTGGCAGACATACCCCTAAGGGAACCAGAATACGCAGATAATCTCACCATCCACCACTGTGTAGGCCCAACTCCACCCCCCTCTAGTGCACTTCACTGCCTCTCTATCTACACCCCTACCTCCGGCTCTAAGACTTTTACGCAACTGGGACACTTCTTTTGGTGTAATGGCAGTCTTTTCAACTCACTGCCTCTCAACTCCGATACACCCTGCATTCTCATCACCCTAATCCCACAGCTTACACTTTACAGCATGGCAGAATTTCTTGAGCTCCAACCTCCCTTGCCCTCGCGCACAAAAAGAGCTGCTTTCCTTCCCATCATGGTCGGTATCTCTTTGATCACCTCAGCCATTGGGGCAGGGTTTTTGGGAGAAACCTTGGGTCACTCTCTATGGGCAGTTAGAGATCTCAACGCCAAACTTGAGGGAGCCCTGACATCCACTGCCAATTCCCTAGCCTCTCTCCAAAGACAGGTCACTTCACTAGCTAAGGTCACCCTTCAAAACCGGCAGGCCCTAGATCTGCTTACAGCCGAGAAGGGCGGCACCTGCGTCTTCCTCTGAGAAGAGTGCTGCTATTACATCAATGAATCTGGCATTGTAGAAACTGACATTACCAAACTCACCGACCTTGCCTCCAGCCTCCACTCTGCTTCCAATTCCAACCCATTCTCTTCAATACTAACAAACCCCCTCCTCACCTAGCTCTGGCCTATTGCAGGCCCCATAATAATCATTCTTCTCGCCTGTCTCTTCTTAGCCTGTATAATAAAGTTCATCAAATTCCAAGTCGGAAAAATCTCTAATCAAGCTTTCAACCAGCTTTTACTCAGGAACTACCAGCTTCTGGCCACAGAAGATCCCTCACCCTCACGTGACCTCACCACACGCTGAGATGGACCCCTCTCTCCACTGGAAACTGTTCCTGGAAACAATGGCCACAGACGCCTGGCTCCTGACACCCATATCCTCTTGGCACCATTGGAATCAACAGGTCCTTGACCTATGGTTACAGGGAACCTTCATTGATTTCCAAACCTGAAGAAGTCCACATCTACTCATCCTTACTGTGGGGAGTCTTATCAACACTTTCCTCCCAATCCTCAAGCCCTCACTCCCTTCTCCGCCCCAGTTCAGCAGGAAGCAGCCAGAGAGAAAGCAACGTCCACAACCCCACAGAGGAGAAAGGGGGGAATGAAGGGCCCCCACCAGTAAGATGGCAAACTTCCAGCTTCTCTTCGGGGTCCTCGGTTCCCGCCGGCGCCACCTGAAGCCCAATCACCTCTCGCTCCCCCTCCCAATCCCAGCACCTAGCCAACAGCCACCAGCCCCGTAGAAGTGACACCTCAATCAATTCATGCCCCTTCCTATATAACCCAGCACCTTTCCCTAATAAAGCGGAATTCTCCAGTGAATTGCTGCTGTGTGTCACTCCTTTCCTTTCAAAACTTATTCCAACTATGTGCAGACTCTATGACCTAGATACTAACTTAACAATTTTCAAAATTTCTTTTTGGGCTGGATTTATTCAATCTGCATTTTCCCCGACAGTACATTTTCTTTTTATATGGGTTTTTGAGATTTCAATGATTGAATAAGTGGATGCCTTACCTGGAAGCTGATCATTTTCTGCAGTTCTTGCACAGAGATCTATGAAATTAGAATTAGAGAAAATAATGGAAATATATGAAAAGCCAGGACTACAATGTAGAACCCAGCTCTATCAGAACAGAAGCACCCACAGTGCAGCTTCATAAAATGCCACCTAGTGTGCAAATGCTGTTTCTAGCAAGCCACAAAGACCATATTTTATAAGCATCCATCTCTACTTGTGGTTCTATTATGAATATATGATACTTAAATATGTTTGCTACACATTTCTAGTGATCTAACAGCGAGTTGTTAACCTTTAAACCAGTGACTTTTTTTTCTCTCCCAGAAATTTTTCCTAAGAAAATAATGAATGAGTTAAAATACTAACTAGGCTGCGACCTCTCTTTGGGGGCAGCCATTTTCTCTTTCAGATGATAAAATTTCTTGGCATGGGCCCATGTCTCCTGAGTCGTCCTGAGGAATCTGAGCTGCTCTGGGAACCCTCACTGACCAATCCTCCTCCACCAGCTCACCATCCATTTCCCCGGTCGCTCGTCTTCTCGCCCAATAGCAGCGTTCAATTTGTTACTCCTCCAGGGCTATTAAGGCCTTCTCACGAAGAATAACGAAACCTGCTAGATGACATCACGAGTCATCTCAGGATGCCCGCCCTTCCCCAACTCTACAGCAATGGCCTCGCTAACCCCATAATCTGCGCCCCCTTCTAGCAGGAAGTAGCTAGAGAATGAGATTCTATGCCCAGTTCCCCAAAGGCCCAATTAAGAAAAAGATGGGAATGAAGGCAAATTCTGGCGCGCTAAGACCCCCACCCCTTAAGAACCAATCACCACCGACCAGATGGTCGCCCACCCCTTAAGATCCAATCACCACTGACCAGATGGTCGCCCACCCCTTAAGATCCAACCACCAACGCAGAACACACCCTACCCCCTACTCCTTAAAAATGTGCTTCCTGGAGCTGCTGCTGCTCTCTCTCTTTGGGGGCAGTCATTTTCTCTTTCAGATAATAAAATCTTTTGCGTGGGGAAAAAAAAAAAGACTAACTAAAAGCCTGGTCTCTTAAGTTCAGTATCCCTGGGTGTTACTCCTTATGATTCTCTGGACTCTGCTCTGAAGTTGAGATAAAGAGATCTCAAACTAGATTGGGCTTTCTTGAGAAAGCTGGATCCAAGGACCCAGAAACAATCTCCCTCCACCCCCAAAACTGGAACCTGCAATTTATACTCTAAATCTGTTACTTCTCTCTGGGAACTCATCATCTCCTAGGAGCCCAGTGGGCTTTTAAATTCCAACAAGCACTGCTGTGACCCCAGGAAGGCTAAATGTGCAAGAGGAATTCACGGTTTTACACAGTCTTCACTGGAAGATCTGCAGATGCACCAAGCATACCTTAAAAAAAAGATAAATCGAAATTTGCTCAGCATTCATTGCTCAAATATTTCAAAAGGAGAATAAGTCTACCTTTTGCTGGGTGTTACTTTGCAACAAAGAAATGAAATTTGGAGAAAAGTACTCTGGGTTTGAATCTCAGCCCTCCCACTTACTAGGCAGTGTGAGTCTAGGTAACTAATCACATCCCTCAGCTTCAGTTAATCCATATGTAGTTACTTCAGATGATTGTTAATGAGAATACCCTAAGACTGCAAGCAGTTTCTCTAGAATGCTTGATTCCTATACCCCTTTAAATGGTTTGATATTTCTCTTGGTAGACTCTGGTAGGGCCAATAGTGCTCTTGCAACCATGAAAGGTACAATTTGATGCACAAACTCCTACACAGTGACCTTTTACCTACCAGAGCAGGAATGCGAACTGAGCCTGCCCCAGCTCCACCTGGGATCTGGGAACCCACTGAATGGCAGTCGGACTCTTTTATCTTGCTTCCTCTGAACTACTCCAAAATTGGACAGAACCCACACACCCGAACACAAAGTCACCCCACATCGGGTTAAGTTTTATCTTCGGTTGGGTGAGCCAATAAACAGGTCCCTATCTTTCTCCTCGCCGTTCCCTCACAACCGCCAAATTCCGCAGTCATACCTGCCAGCCTTTCACAGCCAAGCTCGAAGCTTCGGCTCCCTAAACTCGAGATCAGGTTACAGAGTTCCACAGACTCGGAGAGAAACTCCCCGCTCTTATTCCAAGCCGTGCTGGTTCAACGATTACAGAATACCAACTACGACCCGACCCCCGTGTGCGGAAGTAATTGCCCATCCAGAGTTCCCAGGCTCCTCCGCGGTACAGACTATCCATCTGGAGACTACATTTCCCATAAGGCCTGTGGCGCTCGCTTCCGGAAAGCGTGGGATGCTCTCGGAGGAGATTCTTGGGTTGGAACCTCTGGAGTTTACCCCGAGATCAAAGGGAGGTCTGTATGTCATTTTCGTTTAAAAGGTATACATCAGAATTTTTTAAGTACTGGGAAAATCTAAATAGACAGTATGCTAATATCTAATTTACCCTTAGTTCAGTTTCTTCTAGCAATGCGCTAGCTTTGGGAGATGAAGAGGACCCCAAAAAGAAAAGGGATTGAAAAGTAGGAGAGTTTAGACCTTAAAAAATCAAGGGAAGAAAATGTTTCAAAAAGGAGAGAATGATCCATTGTGTGCGTAAATGTAGTTGATAGGTCAAGTAGGATAAGAACTATTAACTATGAATTGAACTATGAATGAACTATGGTTTAGCAACGCGGAGGTTGTGGAAACATGACGTTTTGACATAGTGGTGGGGGTTTGAAAAAGTCAGGAGTTTATTAAGAATGGTTGGAGAGCAAGTGGAGAAAGCAAGTATAGACAATACTCTTAAGAACTTTGGCTCTTTTAAGATGAGTAGAAAAATAAAGCTCTCGTTGCTTACGGATTTGGGGTCCAGAATGTTTAAGATAGAAGGAATTACATATGTATCCTAATTAAAATGAAATGGTGGAAGGGGGAATTGACAATATCAGAGAGAAGGGTGTTGGTGAGGAAGAATTTTCCTCCACACTTCGAAGTTCTTCTAGCTGGGCTAAGAATCAAATTGACATAAAACAGGTTAATAGGAGAAAAAAAGCACCAAAACTTAATTTCAAACATATGGGGAATCCATAGATTACAAAGACAATCAAGGGACAATGAGGTGTATGTGTCATCCTGAACTAAGGAGGAGGTAGGGTCTGAGACTTCAAGGAAAAACGAAGACAATTCACAGGAATATGAAAGAGTAAATATTTGGTAAATACATACTTGATGTGCCATACAGAAACACTGGGGCACAGAGAGGAATTTTAACAGATTTAGCCACATCTCTGTCTTCCACACCTATTTCACATTATAATGTGATTATCTCTGATGATAACTGTTTTCGTGGAGCAGATCCTCCATATAAATTCTTTCATGCAGTTAAGGATGTGGGAGATGTCAAAGTTTCTTTCTGAGTCTTTTGGGGCTTGTTTTCAGCTCTGAAATAATCTGCATGTCACAGTGGAACATCTTAGGGAGGCCTGCCCTTAGCCCCTACACAGGACAACTGCAGGCAGAAAGTTCTTGAGGTGAGAAGGGATGGATTCCCATACACATTCAGAAGTACCCATTCTAAGTACAAGTACAGACAATTCACCCATTGACATAAAGGGGAGGCAGTTTATAGGCATAAATGCCAGATAGGCAGATAGATTTGGTAGTGGGAGAATGAAGATGTCTTCTGAGTGCTTCTATTTTCTCAGTGAAGTAGGAAGCTGAAAGTGAAGATAGGGAGAAGGCATTAGAAATTTGAGGAAAGAAAAAGATAAATACCTTATTTCATTGATTCTAATACTCTTTTTATATTTCAGTGTATGTGAAGATTGCTCTTACAAATAATGCCATGCCATAGTTTAAGTGAGAGCATTTTCTTTCTTTTTTAGTAGTTAGTAAAATAGTGATGAATCTTATAATCAAGGGTATCTGAGATTCTGTTAGTTATTGAGGAATGTGGGACAGTGAACAGACTAAGGAAATGTAGTACTATTGTCTGCAGCAGTAAGAGCCCACTTGATATTAGTAGCCTTTGACTTTACTAGCATTTTCAATGTCATAAAGACATATTTCTATATTTCATCTTAAAAATATTCTTGACCTGTAGCCCTCTTGAGCAATTGCTCCATTTCATAACTTTCCTTAATACAAAACGTTCTCTAAAGAGTTGTTTCTTGTTGCTGCCTACATTTCTCACCTCCAGTTCTCTTCTTAATCCACTCTAACTGGCTTCTTGACCCTAATTTCTCTCCTGAAATTGCTCTTGTCATTACCAATGAAATTTCAGTTGAAAATTTAAATGGTCACTCTGTCCTCATTATATTTGACCTCAACAGCATTCAACAAAATTAGAATACTTCCTTACTTTGGTTTCTGTAACACCTCACAGAAGCTAGTTTTCCCACCTTACTAAGACTACTTCTCTATTTCCTTTAGTGAATACTCTTCCTCTATTCCATCTCCAAATGTTAAAATACTCAAGCGCTTGACTTGGGGCCTTTTCTAAGTTCTTCTCTAAATTATCTCATTCAGTGCCATGGCTTTAAATACAATTTATGTGATGATGACTGACAAATCTGTATCTCCAGCCCTCACTTCTCCCCTGAACTTCAGACTCTTAATTCCTACCTGAAATCTCCTCTTGGGTATCTAAAAGCCACCTCCAACCACACATGCCCAAATCAAACTCTTCAATTTCTACTCCCCATACCCAATCTAGCACTTCTAGTTCAATAAATGCATCATCATCCACCTGGTTACTAAAGCAAAAATTTAGGAGTCATCATTGATTTCTCTTGTTCCTTTCCCTTCTTTCTCTCATATTTGTTCTATAGTTCATAGTATATTTGTTCCATAAGGGCATATTTTTTGTTTTTGCAATATTGTGATTTATAAGAAATATATAACTGCTCTTCATCCCCATGCTCAGAGCTCCCAAAAACTCTTGGTATTTTCTAAGTGATGAAAATTACAATGGTGTCTTTTATTATATTAATGAGGTGACTCTGGGACTGCACCTAAGACTAGGAGCTGGTTGCCAAGGGAACCAACCACATAATTAGAGGGTTGATACTTTCAGTCCCATCCCAGACCTCTGGGGAGGGGAGAGAGGCTGCACTTCGAGTCAATCACCAATGGCCAATGATTTAGTCATGCCTATGTGGTGAAGCCTTCATAAAAACCAAAGTATAACCACCCCTTCCCCCACCAAAAAAAGAGCTTCTGGGTTGTGAACATGTCTTGTAGGACTGCAGGGCAGCCTTGTCAGATACACAGGGATCTGACACTATCACCAGTTCAGAAAATTGCCAGTGGTGGGGAAAAAAACTACACATTGGAATTGGTGTGAGTAGAATCTTAGTTTTGTTCACGACAGTATTTACAGAGCCTGGCACATAATAGGTGCTAAATAAGTATTTGTGAGTACTGAATAAAAGTGAAACTGTTTATAGTTTCATCTCCATTATTGCACCATATAGCTTGTCTGACTCAGGGTCTTGAATCTAGATCAATTTGGGGAGAACTGACTTCTAAATATTGAGTTTTTCAATCCATGAGCATGTTGTACCTTCACATCTATTTAGGTCTGCTTTAATTTCTCTCAGCAGTGTTTTCTAGTTTTTAGTGCACAACTCTTGCATATCCTTTTTGGTCAGATTTGGCCCTAAGTATTTCATATTTTTAACATTACAAATTGTATTTTAAAGTTTCCATTTCTAATTATTTACTGTGACTATGTAAAAATACTATTTATTTTGGAATAGTGATCTAGTAGCTTTTTAAAGGTTTCCACAGGATTTTCTACATAGACAATCATGTTATCTGAGAATAAAGTTTTATTTCTTCTTTTTCATCCTGGATGCCTTTTATCAATTTCCTTGATTTAGTATACTGGCTTTAAGCACCACTACAATGATGAATAGAAATAGTGACAGAAGACATAATTGCCTTCTTCCTGAACACAGGAGAAAACATTATCCTTCATCATTAAGTATGATGTTAGTTGTTGGTTTCTCACAGATGCCCTTCATGAGGTTGAAGAAGTTCCCTGTTAATTTTCCTAGAGTTTTTATGAAAAGCAGATGGTGTATTTTGTCAAAATCTTTTTTTATTTGCATCTACTGAGATTATCAGATAGTTTTATTAATTCTGAATTACATTAACTGGTATTTTCAACTGTTAAATCAATATTGCATTCCTGGAATAAACTTCACTTGGTCATGGTGTACTGTCCTTTTTATATATTGTTGGGATTCTATCTGCTAAAATTTTGTTTAAGATTTTTGCATGTATATTCATGGGGTACTGGTCTATACCTTTCTTTTCATGTAATATCTGTTCTGGGTATCAGCGTAATGCTGGCACACAGAGTAATGAAGTTTTTCTCTTGCATTTTCTGAAAGTCTGTGTAGACTGGTGTTATTTCTTCCTCAACTATTTGGTAGAATTCAGCAGTAAAGTCATCTGGACCTCGAGTTTTCTTTGAGGGAACGTTTTAGACTGTAAAGTGAATCTCTTTATTAGATATAGGGCTATTTGGTTTATAACGTTCTTCTTGAGAGAGCTTTGGTAGCTTACATCTTTCAAGGAATTTGTCTGTTTAAATTGTCAAATGTACTGGCATAAAGTTATTAATATTCCCTTATTATCCTTTTAATATCTTTAGTAATTGTAGTGATACCACTTTCCTCATTTCTGATACTGGTCATCACGTGTCTTCTCTCCTTTTTTTTCCTGATCAGTCTGGCTAGAATTTCATCAATTCTATTAGATCTCAAATAACTAGCTTTTGGTTTCATCGGTTTTCCTCTATTGCTTATCTGTTTTCCATTTCATTGATTTCAGCTCTGATGTTATTCCATTTTTCTGCTTCCTTTGGGTTTCATTTTTTCTTTCCTTAGTTTAAGGTCAGTAATTTGAGATATTTCTTCTTTTCCACTATAGGTATTTAGTGTGATCAATTTCCCTTTAAGTACTGCTGCATCCCATACATTTTCCTATATTGTATTTTTATTTTCAGTCAAAGGTAAATAATTTCTCATTTTTCCTTGTGATTTCTTCATTGACTCACAGAATACTTAAGTGTGTTACTTAGCTCCCACATATCTTTTAATTATTCAGATGTTATCAAATTTTGTCATCAGAAAGCATATTTGATATGACCTGCATCTGTATTCATTCATTTAGACTTGTTTTATGGCCCAGAAAAATAGTTTATCTTGGTAAATATTCTGTGTGCAATTGGGGAAAAAAAAGTATACTCTGCTTTTGTTGGGTGGAGTGTTGTTTTCGTGTTAATTGGGTCAAACAGTTGATAGTGTTCACCTGTTCTATATTCTAGGTTTGTCCTCTATCATTTATACAAGAGGGGTATTGAAATCTCACAGTATAATTGTGGAATTGTCTTCTATTTCTCCTTGCATTTTTATCAGTTTTTGCCTCATGTATTTTGATGTTACTAGATGCATAAACATTTAGGGTTATAATAACCTCCTGATAAACTGACCCTTTTTAAAATTTTCTAGGTGCCCCTTTTTATCCCTGGCATAATATTAGTTATGGTTAAATCCAGAGGTAGAAACTGCCAAGTATTTTTAGCAGAGAAAATTTCATGTAAAGAATTATTAAAAGGGAGGTGAAGGGAAATTAGTGAGAATGTTTGACATCTTGATCTGGGTGGTTATAAGTATATAAACATCAAAATTCATTGAGCTATACACTAAGATTTGTGCATTTATTATATGTTCCTCAATAAAAAATAAATTTGTTAAGCCACAAAAAAAATAAAATAATTATTAACAGGTGATTGGTGTAAGTGTGAATTGGCTAAGAAGGGGGTGAAAAGTGCTCTAAAAAATACGATGGACTACATCAAGCTAAAAAGCTTTTATACAGCAAAGGACACCAGTAGCAGGACAAAAAGGCATCCTACAGTATGGGAGAATATATTTGTAAATGACATATACGACAAGGGGTTAACATCCAAAATATATAAAGAACTCACATGCCTCAAAACACAAAAAGCAAATAACCTGTTTATTAGGAGGTAACACCAGATGCTTTTGGCAACTACAGGAAGGGGTTGGACAGGGGGAAGCTAGGGAGGTGCCAATCAGTGGTGGTAGCCAGGTCACTACCAAAAAGACATGCACACTGCAAGAGCTCAGATACACAACTGGAAATAGGAAAGAAAACTCCTGTATTTGGACTCTCCAGAGAAACACAATAGGAGATATATGTATGTATATATACATACAGGCATACCCTGGAGATATTGTGGTTTGTGTTCCAGACCACCACAGTAAAGGAAATATCCCAATAAAGCAAGTCAAATGAATTTTTTGGTTTTCCATTGCATAAAAAATTGTGATTACATTGTAGTCTAAAGTGTGCAATAGCATTATATCTAAAAAAGTGCACACCTTAATTTACAAATACTGCTAAAAAATGATGTCACCTAAGCTTTCAGCAAGTCATAATCATTGATCACAAATCACAATAATGAAAACAACTGAAGTATTTTAAGAATTACCAAAATGTGACAGAGACAATAAACAAAGGTATGCGCGCGCGTGTGTGTGTGTGTGTGTGTGTGTGTGTGTGTGTGTGTGTGTGTGACGGAGAGTAAAGAGAGAGAGAGAATTTACCATAGAAATTGTTTCAAGTGGTAATGGAGGGTAAGAAATCCCCCAATCTGCTGTCTGCAAGATGGAGAACTAGGAAAGCCAGTGTGTATAATTCAGTCCAAGTCTGTATGCCCAAGAACCAAGGGAGCCAGCAATGTAATGCCCAGTCTGAGCCAAAGGCCTGAAAACTGGAGTGGCGTGGGTGCGCTAATAAGTCCTGGAGTACCAGGAGAGTAGATGAATGTCCCATTACAAGGAGACCAAGAAATTGCACTTTCTTCACCTTTTTTGTTCTATTCAGGCCCTGACGGACCAGATAATGCCTATCCACATTGGTGAAAGAGATCTTCCTTAGTCAGCACTCTGCTTCAAATGCATCTCTCTTCTGAAAACACAGAAATAATGTTTTTCCAGCTATCTGGGAACCCATTAGCCCAGTCAAGTTGACACTGAAAATTAACCATTACATCCTCCTCCTCCAGTATCTCCAGCATCCTCTGCTGTCTCTTTTGAGTAGTTACCAAAGTATATCTTTTAAATTCTTTTAGTGTCAACCTATTACTGTCTTTATGTTTAAAGTGAGTTTTTAAGAAGTATATATAATATATATATATATTGGTCTTGCTTTTTTATACAACCTCACAATTACTGCCTTTTCCCTCAAAACAGTATTCTTAATGTAATGATTGATATGACTGGTTTAAATCTACCATCTTGATAAATCATTTTTAGTTTAACTATTTGTTAAACTATTTGTCAGTCTACCATCTTGTTTTCTATTTCTCCCATCTGTTTTTTTATTCCTTTTCCCCCACCTCTCTTAAATGCCTTTCATTTTAATCTCCTTTGTTGGCTTATTATATATTTTGTCTCTTTAGTGGTTGCTTTAGGGTTTCTAATATACATCTTTAGCTTATTAAGACTACCTTTCATGGTATATTATACCACTTCACTTAACAGTGGAGAACCCTACAACATACCATGCTATATGGAATTATGTCTCAGTTTTTAAGAAAAAGAAAAGAAGTTTACAACAATTAACTTTCATTTCTTCCTTTTTGGTTTATGTGCTATTATCGTCACAGTTTTACAAGTTATAAATCCCACAAAGCATTCTATTATTATTACCTTAAACAAGTTATCTCTTACATTTAAATAATTATAGTGTTTATATTTGCTCGTGTAGTTACCATTTCCTGTAGTTTTCTTTCCTTTGTTCATAATCCAGATTTCTATCCGGTATCATTTTCCTTCTGCTTGAAGGATGTCATGTAACATTATTTTCAACTTCTTTATGTCAGTAAGTCTTTATTTCATTGTAATTTTTGGAAAATATTTTCACAGCATTAAAAAGTCTAGGTTTTATTTAAAGATAGTAAAGATATTGCTCTACCGCTTTTCCTGGCTTCTATCATTTCCAACAAGCAATCTGTTGTCTTTTTTTTCCCACCCTCCATATCCAATGTATTTCACCTCTCTGGCTGCTTTTTAGATTTTCTCTTTATCATTGGGGTTTTAAGTAATTTGATTATGATGCGCCTTTGTGTAATTTCCTCCATGTTTCTTGGGCATGGAGGTAATTGATCTTCTTGGGTCTGCAGATTGATAGTTTTCATAAAATTTGGAAAAAAATTTAACATTATTTCTTCAAAAACTTCTGTCCTCCCTCTCTCTCCTTTGTGGACTACAAATACACATAAAATAGACATTGCTTAATGTTTTCCCATAACTAACTCAAGTGCTGGGGTTTTTTTCCTTTACAGTATTTTTTCTGTGTTTCATTTTGGATGCTTTCTATTGCTATGTTTCAAGTTCACTACTATTTTCTTCTACAATGTCAAACCTGTCATTAATTTAATACAGTGTATTTTTCATCTCTAGAAGTTCAATTTTGGTATTTTTGAAAATTATCTTAAGCCAACTATTATCAAGGTCTTTTAAAACATGAATCCATGTCTTTTTGCTCTGTACTTCTGAAAGTTATGACTTTAAGTTTCAAAGGCTAGTATGTCTGAAATGAAACAAAAGGAATGTTAAGAAGAGGTCTATAAGACAATAATCTTGATCACTAAATATAGCATTGTCCTAATTTCTTTCCTTTCTTCCTCCCTCCCTCCCCCTTCTCGTGTGTGTGTGTGTGTGTGTGTGTGTGTGTGTGTGCGCGCGTGCACGCGCACGCACCTAGTTTTAATCAGTAATACTGGCCTTGTAAAATGAGTTTAGAAGTTTTCCTTCCTCTTAATTTTTGCAATAATTTGAGAAGGGTAGGTACTAATTCATCTTTAAATGTTGGGGAAATTCACCTGTGAAGCTCCCTGGTCCTGTTTTCTAGGAGTTTTTAAATTACTGATTCAATTTCATTACTTGTAGCCAATCTATTCAGATTTTCTGTTTATTTGTGATTCAGTCTTGGGAAGCTTTGTGTTTATCCATTTCTTCTAGGTTTCAAATTTGTTGACATATTTGTTTATAGTAGTCTCTTATGATCCTTTATGTAACATCAGCTGTAACTTCTATTTTGGATTTCACTTGGTCCCTCTCTTTCTTGATGAATCTGTCTAGAGTGTTATCAATTTTATCTTTTCAAAGAACCAGCTTTTAGTGTCATTGATATTTTCTATTTTTTAAGTGTTTATTTCATTTATTTCTACTCTGATCTTTATTATTTCCTTCTTCACTTATTCACTTTGGGCTTTGTTCTTTTTCAAGTTCTTTAATGTGTAAAATTGGATTGTAAAAGTTATTTAGATTGTAAGGTTAGATGTAAAGTTAAATTCAGAATTTTGTTTCTTGAGGTAGGCCTATCATCTTATAAACTTTCTTAGAACTGTTTTTGCTGCATCCCATAGATTTTGGAATTTTGTGTTTCCATTTTCATTTGTCTCAAGTATTTTCTGATTTTCTCTTTCTTTCTTGACCCATTGGTTGTTTAGTAGCATGTTCATTATCTACCATGCTGTCCATACATTCTCTGCTTGAAAAACTGCCCAAAATCTCTCAACTCAACCAATTCATTATTTAGGTCTCAGCAGTCTTCACTTCTACAAGAATGTTTTCCTGACCTCAAAAGTCCAGTGAAGTATTCCCTTTGTGAATCTCTATTAATTTGTAACACTCTACACTAACACTTATTATATGGTTTTATCATTGCTTGCTTACGTGTCTGTATTCTGTGGCAGACTATATTAAGTATGAAGGCCAGAACTGCATTTCTCTTGGCTGGGTCCTCTCAAAGCTGATTTCCTCTTTGTGACACAGGATGCCCTGAATTATTGTTTCCAAAATCTTATGGCCTTGAAGATCTGCCTCCTGCAGGCCTCCAGTGGGTGTGCAAGTTATCATATTCTGGAAGTTGACCTCATAATGATTTTTGCCCCAGAATATGCAAGGCAGAAAAAGAGTTGTCCAGATTGATCTAGCAGATGACATCACATTTTTAAAACTATCTGCCTTAACCTGGAGTTGTGGGGACCAATTAAGGACTGGACATGTTCATCTCTTCCTCTTTCCCCCAAGAGTGTAACAAAACAAAAAGTGCCAGCTCTGTTCCTGAAAATTTCAACCATGCAGAGATTGCAAGCTGTCAATATCCATTTGCTCTTATTTGCATTGAGATTCCTGTCCACTATGTTTACATTTTCCTTAAAATGTTTTCATTTTATAAAAGGTATCCTACTGTATGTAACCTTTTGGGACTTATTTTTTCACTTAATATTGTGCTGCTAAGATTCATCCATATCATTGCATGTCATTGTAACTTATTTGTTTTGGCTGCTATACATCATCCACTCTTCTGATGATGGGCACCTGGATATTTTTTTGGTTTAAGTTTTGCTATTGTCAAAGTGCTAAAGAGTATATTGTTCATATTTCTTGTTGTACATGTATCAAGAGTTTCTCTTAGCGTATACCTAGAAGTGGTATTGCTGGATTGTACAGTGTGTGAAGTTACATATTATTTCATGTATTCTTATTTGATATTTTCATTTTTTGACTTCCTGTTCTACTTCATTTTCCCTTAATCCTTTAAGCATACTTATTATGCTTAAATTATTGGTCTATTCATTCTGCTAATTGTGCTTCATAAATATCTGTATGTATGTACTTAAAGGCTTGGGAATAACACACACACAACTATTTATAGTGGTCATCTATAAAGGAGTGAGAGTATGAAACTAGACCAGGAGAGCATTTCACTTTATTTTATCATATAAAATGTAGAAAGCCTTAATTAAGAAAAAATAGGTAGAAGACTTAACAGAAACTAAAGAATTTTCTTAGGGAAGTACTAACTGCTGAAGACTGCTCCAGGCATGATGAGCATCTGTCTTATTAGTAATCCATGGTAAAGCTCCAGGGACAACACAATCCCAGATCTCTCCATGAAAGCCAAGCTCACTGATTGGCCCTTTTACTCTGCTGAGCATATCAGGAGCAGGAGGATCAAAGTTCCTGGAGGAATAACTTTTGTTCATTTAGTTTTTTTGGCTTGGGGTTTTAGGTTGGAGCTGGGAACCCCACCACCCTTCCTCCATTCACAGATATCTGCATAGTTGCATGTCCCGCATTTCCAAGCTTCTTCTATATCAACTCCTTGAGGATGTCGGTGGCCCATCCAGTAGGCCATATAGTGTTGCACTTTGCCTCTCACCTCCTTCTCTTCAAAGGCCACAATCTCTGTACCCAGCACAGTGGCAGTCTCTTGGTGGATATACTCAATCTTCAGGATATCAATAACTGGGAGGTCAGACAGTGTCAGAGATAAGAAGACCAGCTCCATGAGGTCACCCAAGGACTTCACAGAGAAGCCTCCCTGCTGGGCATGCCTCAGCACTGAAGGTCCCAGTGGTTTTTCAGGACACAATTTTGCATGGTGGATTAGGCTGGCAGTTGTCACTTTCCCTTGTACCATGGCATCAAAGATATATTTATACAGGCTGACTTGAAAACAGTCTTTTTTTTTCTGAGCTTCCAGAGGGAGCACAGGGCGCCTGCGTGTCTTGAGTTCAGCAAGTTCCAGTTCCCCCTTGGTTGTATAGTGCAGCTCATCAATCACTCCAACAAGAAGCACACCCTCTACTTCTCCAAATACTGGAAACTCTCTGATGAGCCCTTCTGCCTGCAGGGTAGGAATCATTGATAAAATGTTGAGAAACTTAACTGCCCAAGCATCTTCTTTAGTGGTGATGGGGATAGTCACAAGATCATGAACTTCCAGTTCTCTAGCTAGGTGGATGCTGGAACCAGTGTCCAAAACAGCTGCCTTCTCAGGTGCCAAGAAACCAGAAAACTCCTTCCCATATATCATTTGCTGTTCACACCAGTCCTGAGTAGATAGATCAGTGACATACAAATATTTAAGGTGGAATTGCTCCATAGGTGATGAGACATCCAATCCTCTTTTCCACTTTGGTAAGCTTCTAAGCTTGCCATCCTTCCCGGGGAGTTGTGAAGAGGAGCCAGGCTTGCTGAGTGAAGCACTTGACTCTTGGTTATCTTCTGGGTCCAGAGACTCTAGAATCTCTGAGTCACTCAAGTCTGAGAACCCTGAGGCCTCTGCTGAGGCCATCTCTTCTTTCCCAGGCTCTGCCATGTAACAGCTGTGGATTGGGCAAAGGCCCTGCACATCATGTTAAAGAAACACATTATCCAAATAAAATACTTCTCAAAAGCACTTTCAAATACTAATGAGATAAAAAGAATCATATGACTAATTATTTATTTACATTTTTGAAAGAAATCTAGTTACTAAAAACCAATTAGTAATGCTACACAGTTGTATAGCGCAAGTACAACTTAAAATAACAAGGTTCCTTGAATTCACCCACACATGAACACTTGGCAAAACTTTTTAAGCACACAGTTTTATTCCTGAATTGGTACTAACTTATTTTGTGTTATTTCAAGCAAATCACTTTACTTGGCCTCAATTTCTTCATTTAAAAGGAGATTTGAGATTTGCCTTTTCTGCTTCAAAATTCTACTGACTTAGGACATTATTTCAAGTGAATATAGATCTTTGTAAATGTCAGAGCAATGTTTGATTGCTTACCATCAGCCACTTCTACAATTCCTTTGCTACAAAGTCCTTAACTAGGAACATAAATTTCAATTACAAACAGTTCCTTGAGAAAAATCAGGTCTATAATGACTGTTTTTAAATGTAGCTCCAGGAACATAGTATGGCAAAGTCAAAGACTATAGAGAAATACAAATAAATCTCATACAGGAGATAACAGAATGACATAATAAGAGAGGATGTTCATAGCAACATGTAGAAATCAACTGCTTTCTAAACTTGAGATATATTAAGGAAAGGACAAGAAAAAAAATGCTCTTGGTGGGTTTATTTTATCCTTACTGACTTTATAAATTATCCTGCAAACATTATAGAAAGTAATGTTTCCTGCTGTTTATTTTCTCCCTCCATGAGAAACTAGCTTCTTATGGAAAATATCTCTCAATAAACACTTTAAAAATATAATTGTCTTTGCACTAATAGTAGTGAATATTCATTGTGCATAACTGTGTGCTAGACACTGAGCCAAGTGCTTCATATCCAGTCTCACCATTCTACCACGGGTCAGGTATTCTTTTTTAAAACTTTTTACTATAAAAACTTCAGACAGTGGAGGAGCCAAGATGGCGGCATGAGTAGGACAGTGGAAATCTCCTCCCCAAAACATATATATTTTTGAAAATACAACAAATACAACTATTCCTAAAAGAGAGACCAGAAGATATAGGACAACAGCCAGGCTACATCTACATCTGTGAGAACCCAGCGCCTCATGAAGGGGGTAAGATACAAGCCACCACCCAGCGGGACCCAAGTGCCCCTCACCCCAGCTCCCGGCGGGAGGAGAGGAGTCACAGCGGGGAGGGAGAGGGAGCCCAGGACTGCTAAATAGCCAGCCCTAGCCATCCACACCAGAGCGCAGACACACAGTGCGTGTGTGGAGTGCTGGATACTAGAGAAACGGAACAGTAAAACCTGCGAGCAGGTCCCCACAGCTGGCGCCCCTGGGAAAAAAGAAAAGCGAGTGCTTTTTGAAAGTCTTAAAGGGACAGGGGCCTCACAGCTGGATGGAAGCATCCGGTGCACTCAGACCAGCAGCTGGGAATCCCAGGAAACTCCGGGCGCCCTAACCCCTGGCAGCAGTGCAATTTGGAGGCCCCTCATGGTGATAAACAGCCTCCCGCCCATTCCCCCTCTGGTGTGGCCGCACCATAGCGAAGCAGCAGCCTGAAAGCGGCCATGCCCACAGCAACTGCGCGGAGCTTACTCCACAGCGGCCAGGCAACAATTAGAGACCCCATCTGCATGCAACTGCCCAGCACAAGCCGCGAGGGGCCACCATTCTCCCAGAAAAGGAAGGCCAGGAGCAAGTGGAAAGGGACTTGGTTCTCCCAGCTGACACACACGCCAACTGCCTACAACTACCTCTATTGCCATGAAAAAGCAGAAGAATTTGATATAGACAAGACTAAACCAGACTTCCTCCCCTAAGAAGGAATCTGAGGAGATAGATTTAACCAATCTCCCTGAAAAAGAATTCAAAATAAAGGTCATAACGATGCTGATGGACTTGCGGAGAAATATGCAAGAGCTAAGGAGGAAGAATACAGAAATAAAACAATCTCTGGAAGGACTTAAAAGCAGAATGGACAAGATGCAAGAGGCCACTGATGGAACAGAAATCAGAGAACAGGAAAGCAAGGAAGCGGATGCAGAGAGAGATAAAAGGATCTCCAGGAATGAAAGAACATTCAGAGAACTGTGTGACCAATCAAAATGGAACAATATCCGCATTATAGGGGTACCAGAAGAAGAGAGAGAAAAAGGGATAGAAAGTGTCTTGAAGAAATAACTGCTGAAAACTTCCCCAAACTGAGGGAGGAAATAGCTTCTCAGACCACAGAAGCACACAAAACTCCCAACACAAGGGACCCAAGGAGGACAACACCAAGATACATAATAATTAAAATGTCAAAGATCAAAGACAAGGACAGAGTATTAAAGGCAGCCAGAGAGAGAAAAAAGGTCACCTACAAAGGAAAACCCATCAGGTTATCATCAGACTTCTTAACAGAAACCTTACAGGCCAGAAGAGAATGGCATGATATATTTAATGCAATGAAACAGAAGGGCCTTGAACCAAGGATACTGTTATCATCTAAATATGGACATGATTATCATCTAAATATGAAGGAGGGATTAAATAATTCCCAGACAAGCAAAAGTTGAGGGAATTTGCCTCCCACAAACCACCTCTACAGGGTATTTTAGAGGAACTGCTCTAGATGGGAACACTCCTAAGGCTAAATAGATGTCACCAGAGAAAATAAAATCATAGCAAAGAAAGCAGACAAACCAAATACTAACTAAAGGCAAAAAATAAAATCAACTACCCACAAAAGCAGTCAAAGGAAACACAAAAGAGCACACACACACACACAGACACACAAAACACTTAACATACAAAGAATGGAGGAGGAGGAATAAGAAGGGAAAGAAATAAAGAATCATCAGACTGTGTTTATAATAGCTCAATAAATGAGTTAAGTTAGACAGTTAGATAGTAAAGAAGCTAACCTTGAACTTTGGTAACCATGAACCTAAAACCTGCAATGGCAATAAGTACATATCTTTCAATAATCACCCTAAATGTAAATGGACTGAATGCACCAATCAAAAGACACAGAGTAATAGAATGGATAAAAAACCAAGACGCATCTATATGGTGCTTACAAGAAACTCACCTCAAACCCAGAGAAATGCAGAGACTAAAAGTCAAGGGATGGAAAAAGATATTTCATGCAAACAACAGGGAGAAAAAAGCACGTGTTGCGGTACTAGTATCAGACAAAATAGACTTCAAAACAAAGAAAGAAACAAGAGATAAAGAAGGACATTACATAATGATAAAGGGCTCAGTCCAACAAGAGGATATAACCATTACAAATACATATACACCCAATACAGGAGCACCAACACATGTGAAACAAATACTAACAGAATTAAAGGAGGAAATAGAATGCAATGCATTCATTTTGGGAGACTTTAACACACCACTCACTCCAAAGGATAGATCCACCAGACAGAAAATAAGTAAGGACACAGGGGCACTGAACAACACACTAGAGCAGATGAACCTAATAGACATCTATAGAACTCTACACCCAAAAGCAACGGGATACACATTCTCCTCAAGTACACATGGAACATTTTCCAGAATAGACCACATACTAGGACACAAAAAGAGCCTCAGTAAATTCAAAAAGATTGAAATTCTACCAACCAACTTTTCAGACTACAAAGGTATAAAAGTAGAAATAAATTGTACAAAGAAAGCAAAAAGGCTCACGAACACATGGAGACTTAACAACATACTCCTAAATAATCAATGGATCAATGACCAAATCAAAATCGAGATCAAGCAATATATGAAAACAAATGACAACAACAACACAAAGCCCCAACCTCTGTGGGATGCAGCAAAAGCAGTTTTAAGAGGAAAGTATACAGCAATCCGGGCCTATTTAAAGAAGGAAGAACAATCCCAAATGAATAGTCTAAAGTCACAATTATCGAAATTGGAAAAAGAAGAACAAATGAGGCCTAAAGTCAGCAGAAGGGACATAATAAAGATCAGAGAAGAAATAAATAAAATTGAGAAGAATAAAAGAATAGAAAAAAATCAATGAAACCAAGAGCTAGTTCTCTGAGAATATAAACAAAATAGATAAGCCCCTAGCCAGACTTATAAAAAGAAAAAGAAAATCTACACACATCAACAGAATCAGAAATGAGAAAGGAAAAATCACAATGGACCCCACAGAAATACAAAGAATTATTAGAGAATACTACAAAAAACTATATGCTAACAACCTAGAAGAAATGGACAACTTCCTAGAAAAATATAACCTTCCAAGACTGACCAAGGAAGAAACAGGAAGTCTAAACAGACCAATTACCAGCAACAACATTGAAGCAGTAATCAGAAAACTACCCAAGAGTAAAACTCCCTGGCCAGATGGATTTACTGTGGAGTTTTATCGGACATACAGAGAAGATATAATAGCCATTCTCGTTAAAGTTTTCCAAAAAATAGAAGAAGAGGAAATGCTTCCAGACTCATTCTATGAAGCCAGCATCACCCTAATACCAAAACCAGTCAAAGACCCCACCAAAAACAAAAATTACAGACCAATATCCCTGATGAACATAGATGAAAAATACTCAACAGAATATTAGCAAACCGAATTCAAAAGTACATCAAGATCATACACCATGATCAAGTGGGATTCATTTCAGGGTTGCAAGGATGGTACAAATTCAAAAATACATCAACATCATCTACCACATAAACAAAAAGGACAAAAATCACATGATCATCTCCATAGATGCTGAAAAGGCACTCAACAAAATTCAACATCCATTCATGAGAAAAACTCTCAGCAAAATGGATATATAGAGGGCAAGTACCTCAACATAATAAAGGCCATATATGACAAAACCACAGCCAACATCATATTGAACAGCGAGAAGCTGAAAGCATTTCCCTTAAGATCGGGAACAATACAGGGATGCCCACTCTCACCACTGTTATTCAACATAGTACTGGAGGTCCTAGCCATGGCAATTAGACAAAACAAAGAAATACAAGGAATCCTGATCAGTAAAGAAGAAGTTAAACTGTCACTATTTGCAGATGACATGATATTGTACATAAAAAACCCTAAAGACTCCACTCCAAAACTACTAGAACTAATATCGGAATACAGGAAAGTTGCAGGATACAAAATTAATACACAGAAATCTGAGGCTTTCCTATACACTAACAATGAACTAATAGAAAGAGAAACCAGAAAACAATTCCATTCACAATTGCATCAAAAAGAATAAAATACCTAGGAATACACCTAACCAAGGAAGTGAAAGACCTAAACCCTGAAAACTATAAGACGCTCTTAAGAGAAATTAAAGAGGATACTAACAAATGGTAACTTATCCCATGCTCTTGGCTAGGAAGAATTAATATTGTCAAAATGGCCATCCTGCCCAAAGCAATCTACAGATTTAATGCAATCCCTATCAAATTACCAACAGCATTCTTCAACGAACTGGAACAAACAGTTCTAAAATTCATATGGAACCACCAAAGACCCCGAATAGCCAAAGCAATCCTGAGAAGGAAGAATAAAGTGGGAGGGATCTCGCTCCCCAACTTCAAGCTCTACTACAAGCCACAGTAATCAAGACAATTTGGTAGTGGCACAAGAACAGTCACAGACCAGTGGAACAGAACAGAGTCTCCAGACATTAACCCAAACATATATGGTCAATTAATATACGATAAAGGAGTCATGGACATACAATGGGGAAATGATAGCCTCTTCAACAGCTGGTGTTGGCAAAACTGGACAAGTACATGTAAGAGAATGAAACTGGATCATTGTCTAACTCCATACACAAAAGTAAATTCAAAATGGATCAAAGACCTGAATGTAAGTCATGAAACCATAAAACTCTTAGAAAAAAACATAGGCAAAAAGCTCTTGGACAAAAACATGAGCGACTTCTTCATGAACATATCTCCCCGGGCAAGGAAAACAAAAGCAAAAATGAACAAGTGGGACTACATCAAGCTGATGTACAGCAAAGGACACCACCAATAGAACAAAAACGGCATTCTACAGTATGGGAGAATATATTTACATCCAAAATATATGGAGAGCTCACGCACCTCAGCAAACAAAAAGTGAACAATCCAATTAAAAAATGAGCAGAGGAGCTGAACAGACAGTTCTCCAAAGAAGAAATTCAGATAGCTAACAGGCACATGAAAAGATGCTCCACATCGCTCGTCATCAGAGAAATGCAAATTAAAACCACAATGAGATATCATCTCACACCAGAAAGGATCACCACCATCCAAACGACAAACAGCAACAAATGTTGGCGAGGATGTGGAGAAAGGGGAACCCTCCTACAGTGCTGGTGGGAATGTAAGCTAGTTCAACCATTGTGGAAAGCAGTATGGAGGTTCCTCAAAAAACTAAAAACAGAAATACCATTTGATGCAGGAATCCCACTCCTAGGAATTTACCCTAAGAATGCAGAAGCCCAATTTGAAAAAGACAGATGCACTCCTATGTTTATCGCAACACTATTTACAATAGCCAAGAAATGGAATCAACCTAAGTGTCCATCAGTAGATGAATGGATAAAGATGTGGCACATATACACAGTGGAATATTATTCAGCCATAAGAAGAAAACAAATCCTACCATTTGCAAAAACACTGATGGAGCTAGAGGGTATTATGCTCAGTGAAATAAGCCAGGCGGAGAAAGACAGGTACCAAATAATTTCACTCTTATGTAGAATATAAGAACAAGGGAAAAACTGAAGGAGCAAAACAGCATCAGAATCACAGAATCCAAGAAGGGACTAACAGTTCCAAAGGGAAAGGGACTGGGGAGGATGGGTGGGAAGGGAGGGAGAAGGGGGTGGAAAGAAAGGGGGCCTTACGATGAGCATGTATAATGCGGGGGGTGGGGGGTCACGGGGAGGGCTGTGCAATCCAGAGAAGACAAGTAGTGATTTTACAGCATCTTACTACGCTGATGGACAGTGACTAATAGGGTATGTGGAGGGGACTTGGTGAACGGCAGAGTCTAGTAAACATAATGTTCCTCATGTAATTGTAGATTAATGATACCAAAAAAAAACAAAAAAAAACTTCAGACAGAGAAATAGAAAGAACAGAACAATTAACACCATATACACACCATCCAGAAAACAGTTGTTGACATGTTTCTGTATTTGCTTTTCTCATGTGCACAGTGTTTGTGGAGGCTGAATTATTTTAAGGTAAACTAGACATCATTAACACTTCCAATATCAATGCTTCAGCATACACTTCCAAATGAGGACATTCTCCTAAATTAACTACAATACTATTATCAGAGCTAACAAATTAGCAATTCCCTAATACTCTGGAATGTATCATATTTCCCCAAATGCTCTAAAAATGTCTTGGATAGCTTTAAGTCAGGAAACAGAGACCACACATTATGTTTGATTGTTTTCTCCTCCAAGTATTTCTAACCTTAAGAAACTGGACAAATTACCTTGTGAAGATACTCTTTTTAAGCCTTCCTTTTAATCTCACATATCTAACCCTGTACAGGGAGAAATGAAACAAAACAAGGTATGACCAGCCCACCAGTATTTGACTTTGGCTGCCAGAAAAATAATGTGACACAAAATTAAACTGATTGAGGTAACTATGAGCCATGTTTCCTCCTTGTTATTCTAATAAGGAATGAATAAGCTGAATACACCAACTCCTGCCTTAAAGCTGAAGAACTAATGCCTTGGAAATGGTATTATTAGTCATGGTTGCAGTTAACTAATTTTTAAATAGTCTAAACATCCCTAATGAAGAAAAAACAGATAGCTGGAAAAAAAAGTTATCTGCAATGAACAAAAGCAATACAATGCTAAGACTTTTGCTTATAGCCTTAAAGTTACTCGACTATAGGATACTTCAATAGTAATAAAACACAGAAGATGCACATTTGCTCAAGTGACTTACAACTATAAATGTGCCTTAGAAGATGATAGTTCCAAAATGTATAATGCTATTTGAACTATCAGGTCCCTGAGTGTTGGAGAAAATCTTTATACCTGCTGCCACCAATAAACTAAAGCTAACAGCAATTAACATGTGTATTTTGGGTCCCTCCCCACCCCCAGGGGAAGGGCACTAGATCCAAATCCGCTGACCTTGAAAATATTTTATTTCAAATACCTATACCTGTGCTGTCCAGTATGTAGCCACCAGTCACATATGGCTACTTAAATTTAAATTTAAACTAAATTTAAAACGATTTCTCAGTTGCATCAGGCACACTTCAAATGTGGCTAGTGGGTACGACTTCATAAGGCACAACTAACAGGACATTCCCCTGATCACAGAAAGTTCTAGTGGATAGTATGGATTTAGACTATTTTATGTGTATGTATTAACTCCCCAAAGAGAGAGTAAGCTCCTGAACCATATGGACTTTCTACTTGTTTTACATACAATACTGACAACAGGGTAGCCCTGAACATGTAAGTAAACTGTTTTGTAAGAAGACACAAAAGGTGGGGCATTCTCTATGGAATTACATCTAAAAGAAGAAAACAGTATACTGGGGGATGGACAATTTAGACTCAGATGTGTTGCCTGGGCTTTCCTATGCAGAAAAAAATCCATGATGCAGTGCACTGTGTCCCAAAACGCAGTTTGTATCTTTTTGACATAAGATCATTTTACATGTATATGGTTCAACACTTTTAGATATACCTTACAATAAATATAAAGCTATTACTACATCCATCAAATACATAATTTCATAGTGTTTCTTAGGACAAATTTGATTTTTAAACAAATGTAATTTAAAAGATCAAAATATGAGAACAATACAGGCAGTAAATAGATACGGCAAGTCATCAGGTAGTGAATGAAATGTTTGGGAAACACTAGCATAGTGTCAAGAGTCTGGGGATCCTAAAGATTTGGATTCTGAACCTGAACTATACCAGTAGCATTTACCAGTATGCTACCTGCCTTATGAGTACTCTTGGGCAAGTTTTTAGTTTTCCTGAAGCTACTGACACATCTTTAAAATTAGAGTACTCTTTCCAGCTGAAGTCAGCTACCCAAAGGACTAAATGATAAAACATAGTATGCATATTAGCATTCACCAAACGTGAATCTCCTTCCCCTTCCCAAGAAGAAATGAAATAGTGTATCTTCCCTCTAACAAATGGAACTGAACTTTGAGAGAAAACTGCTACTCACCTGGGGCTTGGTTGCCTTTCCTTCTCACTAGGAAGGGCAAATGCTGAAATGACAAGGCTCAGGGAGGAGAAAGGAGCTCTGAAAGACCAGGTCTGCACTTCAGAATCTAGATGCGCAACTCTGGGCCTTGCTGTGGTACAAAGGGGACTTTTGGTCCTTCCTCACCTGACCAGGCCCTCACATCGTGGCGTCTCCTCCTCTCTGATCCGCACTGCACAGACTGCTGCCCACTCCAGATCCTAGGCTGCCTCCCTCCTGGATCAAACTCTCCATGACTTCGTTTTCCCCATACCCTGAGTGTAGTTATTTGACCCAATCCCTCCTTCCTGCAAGTAAAAGGGTCAAAAATAATCAAGGTCCCCCAGGAGATCCGAAATCAGTTCCCTCTTCAACTTCAGCCCAAAAGCTTGGCAGAGACCTCTGATGAGAGGCTTTTCTCTTCTGATAGGTTTCTGCTGCCTGTGGAACGGCCACTACTTTCACCCTCACCATTCCGAACTTGTTCCGTGCAGCCCGGACTTGTGGGCTGGGAGCATCTGCTTTCAGCAGGGATCTTCCCACTGGCCCAAGGCCACTGTCTCCCCGGAGTTGTGCATGCCGTCAAATTTTTTGAGCACTTCCTACAATATTCCGCAGGGGCCGAGAACGAAGGCAAGGCGTCCCGGCGCACTGCAGGGCTTTCGGAGGGCGGGAGATCCAGAACCCACATAAGCCTGGCCTGCGGAGGCAGGGGAGGCACCCCGCTGCCCGGGAGCCTCTCTCACGTGAGGGGTCGGGTGGGGCACGCGTGGTCAGACCCTGGGCTCCAAAATGCAGCCCCATAACCCCGCACCCCCATTCGGCGGCCTTCCCCTAAACTTCGGATACTCCTCCGAACCTTGGGCTCCACTCGGTTCCGTGGCGGCTTTGAAACTGCTCCCGGACTCTTTCCGCAAAGAGCATAGGCAGTTTGAGCACAGACCCGTTCGGACCCAGCTTTGCACAACCGCACTGGGAGACCAGACCCAGCAGGCCCAGCAGCTGCTCCAGGTACGCCCCCTCCCAGAAGCCTCAGCGGTGACTCTGAGTCCTCGCGAGGTTATGGCTCAGACGGGAATCTCTCTCTCCACGGGGCGGAGGAGGGTCCTCTTTGGGCGTGGCTTCCCTCTGCCCGCAGATTGAGGGTGCGGAGTAATTCGGGAAGGAACCGCGTTGTCAGCCGACCCATGCGCCCACTCCCGCGGGGGTATCCCGACTACTTCCAAGCCGGTGTCCGAGGAACGTTTGGGCATATCCCTTTCCCTGGTGTGCCTCCCTCTACCTGTTGAGTGCTGCGTCTTGCCTTTGCCCCTCTTGGAATCCGTATCCCGCTGTTAGCACCTCGCGTCAGCTTTCCCAGCTGCAAACAACCACGGCCTCATTTTGAAAAGATGCTGTATTCGTCTTATTTGTGGATTTCGTTTTTCTGTTTGCTTACTCTTTAACTTTTTTGTGTGTTTGTGTGTGTGTGGGGGGGGGATGCAACACAATTATATTCTGAAATATTAAAGAAATATAAGGATTATTTAAAAGACGTGTAATCATTAGAACAATAGAAGAGTGTCAAGCTCTTCCCAAATACTCCCATGCCTCCTTCTTGAGGAAAGCACTAATCTGACTTTTATGAATCACTTCCTTGCTTTTTTTTTTTACAATTTTATTACATATTTGGAAATTTAATTTATGATAAAGATGGGATCGCATAGCAACGAAGAAAATACGGTCTTTTAAATGAAGGCCTTGTGACAATAGGATATCCTTATTAAAAATATATATGTGTAAAATAAGACCTCTATCTCACTTTATCACAAAAATAAATTCCAGGAGGATTAAAGTATTAAATGTGAAAGGATATAAACTGTAAAGCTTTTAGAATATAGGAAAATACCTTTTGGAGTTCAGAATAGGGAAAGATTTCTTAAAAATACAGAAATGTTTTCTAAAAAACTACAAAGGACATTTTGGGTCAATGGGGAAATTTAGACGTGACTAGTATATTAGATAAGAGTTGAATCAATTGTAAATATCCTGAGTGTGATAATGATATTGTGGTTCTGTAGGAAAACAGCCTTGTCCTTAGAAATATGAAAGTTTGAGGAAAATCTTTCTAAGAAAGTGAAAGATGAGTAGGCTTTGCTGGATTGAGGCTGGAGGTTTCTGCCTCCTCCCCAGTATGATCTGTAGCCAGGATGTAACTCCTAATGCCAGGAAAGCCCGTCCTCAACCTTTTCACATGTGGACCTACTTTCAAATGGAGTTTGCATGGGCAGTTCTTCTACGAGAAGTAATATAGAAGATTCAGAAACATGGAGTCTTTGGGAAAAAGAAATACGAAGACAGCAGGACCATGCTCCCTAAAGCTGTCATTTTCAAGACTGTGGGAGTCAAATTTTAGAAAAGGATGCTCTTTCCACAAAAGGCTATCCTAAGAAGTCTGGGTATTTAAGGTTCATCATATACAAAAGTCATTGATTAAGTTCTTTCATCCTCAGGGATATCTATAACCATGGAAATACTGTTAGACACAAATGGGCTGTTTTCTCACTCCTTCAGAGAACAGGAGTTATACCTCTAACATTGTACTGATTACAGTTCACCATGTAGGTGTTTATCTATATGAGCACTCTCTAGAGTTTCACTGTATAATACAGTAGCCCCATGTAACTCTTGAACACTTGAAATATGGCTGGTCCAAAATGGGATGTACTGTAACTATAAAATACATTTTGAAGACTTAGTGTGGAAAAAATAACAATGTAAAATAATACAAATAATTTTTTATATTGATTACATGTTGAAATTATAATATTTTGGATATGTTAGATTAAGTGAAATATAGTTTTAAAATTAGTTTTATTTACTGCTTTTTATTCTATTAATTTGGCTGCTAGAAAATTTTAAATTACATAAGCAGTCCACATTTGTGTTGTGACATTATATTTCTCTTGGACAGTGCTGCTTAGAGCATTAGAGCCTAAGGGCAGGGAATTTATCTTGTTCAAGTCTGTGTTCATTACAAGTGCCAGAACAATTACTGACCTAACTTTTATATGCTCAAGAGAAGCTTGTTGACAGTATTCTGTATTTAAGAATTTTCTCTTACACATATTAAGAGCAGCCTCTCTTCAGCCAAATACCATTATCTGGTCATTGAAGAGGGTATTGCTTCACCCAGAGAATTCCAGAGGAGGTAACCCTATGCAAGGAAGCTAGAAGAGGTGGGAATGAGCTAAGGATGTAAGACAGGGGTGTGCCTCTGCTACAAAGATGCAGCTTCAGATATATTACATTTAAACCCTGGAATCAATTCGGGTTTATTTATTTATATGAGATTGGAAACCTAGGAGGTCTAGCTTCAGATGAGGCTTGATCCAGTGGTCAAACAGTATGACAAGAATTGAGTTTTCTGTCTCCATTTCTTGGATTTGTTTCCCTGTGTTTGCTTGCTTGCTAGGCAGCCTCCCTCCTTTTCCACTGCCAGTAACTTCCAGGGCTACAGCCTTCCAGATTTGTGTCTAGTAGGAAAAATGGAAGTCCATTTCCCTGATACCTCAAAGATACATCCAGAAATTATCCCATGGCCCTGATTAGTCAACTGGTGTTGTATTCATGTCTTAGCCAGAGTATTCTAGAAAACAGAGCCCACGGAAAAGATTAGATGCCTTTTTGAAAAAAGGATAAGAAAGAAATGTCAATTAAATCTCAATTTTTAAAAAAATAGGCAAAGGATTTGACTTTTTAAAAAAGAAGTGAAGCAAGCAACAACTTGAAGCAAATTGTAATGGTGCATTTTTTCACTGGATATTGTTCCATGTTGATCCATGATCTTTCCACAGATTCCAGAGTAATTTTATAAAATTAAAATCCATGTCACTCTCTGGACAAAAATATTTTGAGACTTATCCTTTTACCTAGTAAATTCAGCCGAGAATCCAAGTGTTCACCCAAGAAGGCATACATTTTGTGTAGTATTCCCTGATAATGTGACACAAAATAAATTTGGGAGGATGAGTAGGAGGAGCTAACTAAACAAAGAAGTTAGGCAGAAGGAAGGAAAAATAGCACAAAGAGCAGAAACCATGATTTCATGCTTTAGATTCCATTAGCATGGAATAAAGGATCATTAAGGTCTTTATGGCTGGAGCAAATTATGCTTGAGGGGAAATTTGGGAGACACTGCCAAGAAATAGATAATGCTTTATACCAAGTTGTCCTATATTAAAAAGTCTGACCTTCATCTTCCAGTTATGAGAAGCCATTGAGGGATTTTAAGCAATAATGTGGTTTGATTAGATATCATTTAAAATGATCACTCTAGCTGCAGTGGGGAGAATAGAGATGATTCCAAATTTCATATAGAAAAACCAGTTTGGAATCTACTTAAGAAGTTAGGAAGTGGTAAGAATCTTATTAAAGAACTCTGACAACTGAGTGGAAAGGACTGACGAGATCCTGAATAGACTATATATAACTTGGTGATTAATCAGGGGAAGTTATTTAAATTGGAGAATTGGGTGGATGGCAGTACCATTCCTAGATCAAGGAGTACAGATTTTATTGAAAAGATTGTGAGTTTTGAACATACTGATTTTGAGGTGACCATGTTATATCCAAGTGGAGATATTCAATGGGACATTGACTATAATGCTCTGCAGCTCAGGAGAGATTCCTAAGATAATAGATGTAGATGTAAGAAGTGATGGGATGTTAAGATCAATTAGACAAAATGTGTAGTTGAAGAGAATATGCCTAAGGGACACAGCCCTGTAGAACATTCATGTAATCATCAGAGACAGAAGTGACTGTGAGATAAACAGAATGAATAGGCACTAGGCAAAGCCAGCACATGGGCTGTGAAGAATAACTTATAAGGACCCCTTGAGGTGGTAGTAGATCTAAGAACAGCCATGTTCAACCACTAAGGACAGATGTTTTGAAAGCTAGGCTAAAAAACTTAGGAGAAAAATGCTCATAAATGTGACTCAAGTAAAAGGACATGAGTAATTAAAGGGGATTCCCCATTTAGTCATCTAAAAAGTGAGGAGTTTTAGTTATAATTAGAAGAGTTTTCATTAGAATCCCACTTCTGAAAATTTGATCCTATAAGCTGGCATTGAAGAATGGGTAGATGTGGAATTCTATGAATAACCCTTTCTTCTGCACCCCTGTCCCTCCAGCCTCCCATTCACAATTCCCATAGAAGCTGAGATCTCTGCCTACAATTGACTTGTTTAGAGGTGAGCACCTGAGCTATCTGGGCCAATAAGAGACTTTCCCAGGATTTGGAGATTGGAATTGAGAAAAACAAGACATCTTTCTCTGATGGAAATTGAATATATGTGAAATCTGGAGCTGATAGTAACTTTGATTTGCAACAAGATGGTTTAAAAAGAAAAAAAAAAGGCCAGAATGAAGGACACAAGCACCTGTTGAGAGATGGAGATAAAACTACCTGGGTTTTCCAAAATGCTTTAATCCCTGTCCTCTATTTGACTGTTATTACAGCCCATGAATTATATGATACCCCAATACATCACCAATAACATCCCCTTTGAGACCTAAATAGACTGTTGATTTATATGCAACCTAGATATTCCCAACTAACATACTGAGTTTAGTCAGAGCCCATATGTGAAGGTGAAACATCAACTGGAGGTGAAGCTTTAAGGGAAGACTAGATATGAGGATCTTAAGTGCCAGGCTTTGATTTCTAACTGAAGAACTGCCTGTGGAGATGGAGATGAAGGGAAATCCATCAACATGTCACGGAATCACTAATACTTTAATAAAACTTTACCAGATTGAAAAATGAACATGTACAAAAATCACCGTGGTCCTGAACTTCGTGCTTACCTTTAACATAAGAAGGAATGTTAACTAATTAATGTGCTCATTCATTATTAGGAAGTCCTGTCCTACCTCTTTTCTGTCTTTCTCCATGTCTTACCTATAACTCACTCACATAACCATCCTGTAAAATACTATGTATGGTAGATGATCCATGGTAGATTCTGCCATTTAAAAACCAACCCAATTGTCAGTTTTCCTCAATTCCAAAGGAGTTGCAGCCAAGATTTTATTTGCTAAAGCATGTGGGTCAGTCTCTTCAAAGGGACTCTTGTTTATCAGTTTCAGCCTCAAAAGTTAGGCTCTGGAGCAGTTGGTGGAGAGATGTCTTCTCCTTATCCAGCTGAGACTTTGGTGGGTATGACTTACATTTGGTAAGATGCAGATTCCTCTCTGGTTGCAGGGATGGAAAGTCCTGCTCTTTCTGGGGATGAAGCTCAGCTGATACTTCCAGGCTAAGTTATTGAGACAAGCTAATACTTCTTTGATGACTTATACAGTTGGTCCAGGAGATGCTTCAGCACCAGATGTATCTCCTACAATTCTACACCTTGCTGGTGGGAAAATAAATTGGTCCAACCTCTGTGAAGATCAATTTGGCAATACCTCATCATACAAATACACATACCCTCTAACACAGAAATTCCAGTTCTAGGAACCTATGGTACACATACACTTAGTGTATGAGAAATGAAAATGCTTTAGACTATCCATTGCAACATCATATAAACAAATGACTGGAAAAAGTAAAAACCCATCATTGACTTAATAAGTTAAAGTATGCTCAAAAGAATAAGTAGGTACTTTACTGATGTGGAGTGATCTCCATAATATATGATTAAGTAATGAAAGTAATGTACAGATGTGTTTGTATAGGAGACTACCATTTATCCTTAAAAAGAAAAACTATGTACTTGTATTCTCTTGGATTTGAATAGAAAACTATCTGTAAGGGTGCACAAAAAATTAGTTATAAAGAAATAGTTGCCACTAGGTAGATTTTGGTGTTGGGAGATGGGAGAAGGAGGCTTTTCACATACACAACTGCCTGTGTGTTTGAATTTCATGGCATGTGAAAGTTTCCCCATTAAAAAAAATAAAACTTGAATTAAAAAATAAGGGTGGTGCTCATTCTATGAAGCCAGCACCATTTAATACCAAAACCAGGCAAAGACACCACACAAAAAAAACTACAGACCAATATCCCTGATGAACATAGATGTAAAAAAACTCAATAAAATATTAGCAAACTGAATTAAAAAATTCATCAAGAGGATCGTACATCATAATCAAGTGGGATTCATCAAAGGGATGCAACATGGTACAACATTAAAAAATCCATCAATATCATCCAGTACATCAATAAAAAGGACAAAAATCACATGATCATCTCCATAGATGCTGAAAAAGCATTCGACAAAATTCAACATCCATTCACAATAAAAACTCTCAACAAAATGGGTATAGAGGGCAAGTACCTCAACATAATAAAGGCCATATATGACAAACCCAAAGCCAACATCATACTTAACAGTGAAAAGCTAAAAGCTTTTCCTCTAAGATAGGGAACAAGACAACGATGCCCACTCTCCCCACTTTTATTCAACATAGTACATGAAGTCCTAGCCACAACAACCAAACAACACAGAGAAATAAAAGGCATCTAGTTTGGTAAGGAAGAAGTTAAACTGCCACTATTTGTAGATGACACGATATTGTACCTAAAAAATCCTAAAGAATCCACTCCAAAACTACTAGAACTAATATCTGAATTCAGTAAAGTTGCAGGATACAAAATCAATACACAAATCTGTTGCATTCCTACACACTAATGATGAACTAACAGAAAGATAAATCAGGAAAACAATTCCATTCACAGTTGCATCAAAAAGAGTAAAATACCTAGGAACAAACCTAACCAAGGAAGTGAAAGACCTATACCCTGAAAACTACAAGACACTCTTGGGAGAAATGAAAGAGGACAATAATAAATGGAAATACATCCCATGCTCTTGGGTAGGAAGAATTAATATTGTCAAAATGGCCATCCTGCCTAAAGCAATCTACATATTCAATGCAATCAAATGAATTCAACTCAATTCAATGCAATGAAAATCTACCAAAATAACAACAGCATTCCTCAACAAACTGGAACAAATAGTTCTAAAATTCATATGGAACCACAAAAGACCCTGAATAGCCAAAGCAATCCTGAGAAGGAAGAATAAAGTTGGGGGATTATGTTGCCCAACTTCAAGCTCTACTACAAAGCCTCAGTAATCAAGACAATTTGGTACTGGCACAAGAACAGACCCATAGATCAATGGAACAGACTAGAGAGCCCAGACATAAACCCACACATACAGTGCCAATTAATATATGATAAAGGAGCCATGGACATACAATGGGGAAATGACAGCCTCTTCAACAGCTGGTGTTGGCAAAACTGGACAGCTACATGCAAGAGAATGAAACTGGATTATTGTCTAACCCCATACACAAAAGTAAATTTGAAATTGATCAAAGACCTGAATGTAAGTCATGAAACCATAAAACTCTTAGAAAAAACATAGGCAAAAATCTCTTAACTATAAACCTGAGCAACTTTTCATGAACATATCTCCCTGGGCAAGGGAAACAAAAGCAAAAATGAACAACTGGGACTATATCAAACTAAAAAGCTTCTGTACAGCAAAGGATGCTATCAGCAGAACAAAAAGGCATCCTATAGTATGGGAAAGTATATTCATAAATGACATATCTGATAAGGGGTTGACATCCAAAATATGTAAAGAGCTCACATGCCTCAACAAACAAAAAGCAAATAATCCAATTAAAAAATGGTCAGAGGATCTGAACAGACACTTCTCCAAAGAAGAAATTCAGATGGCCAACAGGTACATGAAAAGATGCTCCACATCACTAATCATCAGAGAAATGAAAATTAAAATCACAATGAGATATCACCTCACACCAGTTAGGATGGCCAACATCCAAAAGACAAACAACAAAAATTTTGGCGAGGATGTGGAGAAAGGGGAACCCTCCTACACTGGTGGTGGTAATGTAAATTAGTTCAACCATTGTGGAAAGCAGTACGGAGGTTCCTCAAAAAACTAAAAATAGAAATACCATTTGACCCAAGAATTCCACTCTTAGGAATTTACCCTAAGAATGCAGGAGCCCAGTTTCAAAAAGACATATGCACCCCTGTGTTTATTACAGCACTATTTACAATAGCCAAGAAATGGAACAACCTAAGTGTCCATCCATAAATGAATGGATAAAGAAGATGTGGTATGTATACACAATGGAATATTATTCAGCCATAAGAAGAAAACAAATCCTACCATTTGCAACAACATGGATGGAGATAAAGGGTATTATGCTCAGTGAAATAAGCCAGGTGGAGAAAAACAAGTACCAAAGGATTTCACTCATCTGTGGAGTATAACAACAAAGCAAAAACTGAAGGAACAAAACAGCAGCAGACTCACAGGACCCAAAAATGGACCAACAGTTACCAAAGGGAAAGGGACTGAGGAGGGTGGGTGGGAAGGGAGGGATTAGGGGATTAAGGGGCCTTATGATTAGCACTCATAATATAGGGGGGCATGGGGAAGGATGTGTAGCACAGAGAAGACAAGTTGTGACTTTATAGCATCTTACTATGCTGATGGACAGTGACTATAATGGGGTATGTGGTGGGGACTTGATAATGGGGGCAATATAGTAACCACAATGTTGCTCATGTGAAACCTGGGCATAAGATTTTATATCAATGATGACTTAATAAAAATAAATAAAGTAGGGTGGTGATATTTTAAACAGTACTTCCCAAACACTCATCTGGAAATCAGTAAATACCATGAAGACTAATTTTTAAATTCACCATGAAATAAGAAAAATAATAGTTACACGTGTATTTTCCATAATGCTGAATTTGATTTGAAGGACTATCCTTTATTCTTGATTGAGTACTTTGTAGAGAGGTGTTAGTAGATAGCAGTTATCAATACAGTGTTTTTTACACAGTGGGCAAATTAAGAGTTGGCATCATATCAACTCCTGAAATTTAGAATCCTGAAATATAAAAGTATAGAATCACTGATTTAGACTTGGCTTTGTTCTCATGTTGAATGTTTTCATACATTATTTTGGAAAGCATTCCTCCTGTGTATCTCCTGGTGTCGACTAAGTGATGAATTATAGCTGAAAGCTTTTCCACATTCATTACATTCATATGGTTTTTCTCCAGTGTGATGTCTCTGATGTTTCTTAAAGGATGAATCATGCCTATAGGCTTTCCCACAGCGGTTGCATTCATATGCTTTCACTCCTGTATGAACAGTTTTATGGTTGCTAAGGTGTATCCTCTGCCTAAAGGCTTTCCCACATTCTTTACATTTGTAGGGTCTTTCCCCAGTATGGATTCTCTGATGATGCGTTAGATACGCTCTATGACTAAAGGTTTTACAACATGCGGTGCATGCATAGGGCTTCTCCCCAGTGTGAATTCTTGTATGTTCACTAAGGTGTCTAATCTGTCGAAAGGTTTTCCCACATTCATTGCACGTAAAGGGTTTTTCTCCAGAATGAGTTCTCAGATGTTGGATCAAGCTAATGTTTTGGCTGAAAGCTTTCTGACATTTATCACATATGTAGGGTTTCTCCCCAGTGTGAGTTCTATGATGCTGATTAAGAGATGACCGATGTCTGAAGGCTTTGCCACATTCTTCACATTCAAAGGGTTTCTCACCAGTATGGATTCTCTGGTGTGTAGTAAGGGATGCACTTTGACTAAAAGCCCTTCCACATTCCTTACATCTGAAAGGTTTCTCACCAGTATGAATTCTCATGTGTTCAGTAAGGTGAATGGGTTGTTTAAACATTTTTTCACATATATTACATTCATAGGTTTTTGTTTTTATGTAACTTGGATGATTAACTGAATCTAGTTTGTATTTGTTCCTCTTTCTAGGTGTGTTACATTTATGGTACCGCTGTCCTACGATACTATTTGAACTCACAAAATTTCCCCCAAATTTGTTAGTTTCTTGGCCTCTCTTCTTGTGGGTCAAGATGGCTTGTCTCACATCTCTTCCATGGGTTTCTTGGTGCCTTTCCAATTCATCATCATATTTGGAGACTTCTCTCATTGTGGGATAAATGACATCATCTCTCATGAACCTTTCTATCATAATGCCATGATATAACTGCTCTTGTAAAATGTCATTCTTTGCAGTTGACATATTAGTTTCTATTTTACTCTTCAAATCTGAAAGTAGAAAAAAATGCAAATAACTCATATTCATTGTTTTGAAAAATCAATCATTGTAGTGGGCATAGAATAGGGAGTTAGATAACAACACATATAAAGTACATGAGTACATTTAAATATGGCTATGCAGCCTGGAAAGGTAATGGGAAATTAAATTATGAAACAGTAAATAGAGTAAAAGTGTGAATTTATATAGAGAGCAAAATTTGAGTGCTTTAAGTCCAGCTCTTTCTAATAATAATTGATAATAAAATGTCAGCATTTATGCCTTAAAAATGTCTTTTTAATTGACAACTACTTTTGCAAAACAATCTCAGAAGATAAAGGATGTCCCTTTCCCCTCCCCAGCAGCAGCAGGAGAGACTATAGTTAAAAAAATAAGACTTGAACACTAGTTCAAAAATAAGGTAAGAACATTCATAAGAACATTAAGCTGTCTTCTACTGAAACTTGTATTAATATTTATAGATTGCTCTATTTCCTGTAGTTATTAATCTGTCCCTGGAAAGTGTTATTTATGCAAAAAGAGACTTGTAAGAAGCCCAGTCTTCTATGTTGCTACCAATGCTGTGGTCTATGAAAATACCTTTAACCTTTAAAATTCTGACAGGTTTTCTTACTTGATAATTTGATGTACCCATTACTAATATTTCAGTGGACAGCTCTGTATTCCTGAAAGATGTAACTTCTTTTGGGACTTTTGGTCACCAGAAATGGATCATTAGTACTTCCAAATTCCAAGTTCTGTGAATAAAGGTAATAGTAGAGTCTATGTTCTGCAGGCCCCTGATTCTGGTCTTGAACAGGGAAAGGGCGAGAGAAGAAGACACAGAAAGAGAGAAGAAGCCATCTATGTCCTGCTCCCCAATTCAATATCTAGGCCTGAAGCAGGCCCAAGCTATGGGGGAAATTTTAACTTTGAATGAAATTGGGAGTTTTAATTATTGCACTGAACTAAGCATTTTACTAAGATCAAAGGGACTCGGCCATTTATGAGACCTCTTTCAAGTTTCATCCAGAGTCAGGAAAAAAAACATTCATGGTAGCTTTTATTTTGTTATTTTCATTATTATAAGTTGAAAAAGAGAAAACCCAGAAAAATGTAAAAATTATTGGAAATAACAGAGTGAAACAAGGTGGTTGGCTATAAGATCAATATATAAGCAGAAGAAATATTTAAAAAATGCATATGATCTACAAGAGCAACAAACTATAAGGTGTTCAAGATGAATTTAACAGGGAAAAACCCTGAAACTTTACAGAAAAAAGATTAGGAAGTATCAACAAATGGAGCAATATACTATGTTCCTGGATAACAGGCCTCAATATATAATATTAATTGCCCCCAAAATGGATCTGTAAATTCAATATTATTCCAATTAAAATACCATGTGTGTGTGTGTATTTTGATGCTCACATTATGTTATTTGTACAGAAAAGCAAGAAGCTAAGAATTGCCAGGGCAATTTTGAAGAACAAGGTGGAAGAACTATCTCTACTAGATATTTAAGTTTCTCTATGCAGCACAGTAATTAAGACAGCTGGGCATTACAGATGGGATAGAGAAAAAAGAAAAATGGAACAGAATAGAGAGACACCAGTAACAGACCCAAGCATATAAGGAAACTTGACAGGTGACAGAGTGCCATGAACTATTAAATAGTTGGTCCCTGGAGCGATTATCCAAGTGGAAGAAGTTAAACTAGATCCTCACTTCACACTACATGTAAAAGAAATTCCAAGTGAATTAAACCTAAATATGAAAAGCAAAAATTTAAGGATATAGGATAACATATTTTTTCCTTTAAATTCATAAGAAACAAAAATAAACAATAGTAGAACAATTGGCAAAGGATAGAAATAAGTAATTTATATAAGAGGAATCCTGGATGCATGTTCAATGAATATGAAAAATATTCTGTCACTAGTAATCAGGAAAATGAAAGAAACAAGGTACCATGTTCATACACTGAATTTTTTAAGTTTGACAATGCCAAGTGTTGACAAGATGCTGAGTTCTGGGAGTTCTTAAAACCTGAAGATGGGAGTACATGAAGAGCAATTTGGTAATACCTAGCAAAATCCAAGTGCATATATTCCGTTACCCAACAATTTTGCTTCTACCAAATTATCTCAGAGAAACACTCGTTTATGTATACAAAAAGATATATACATGAAGATATACTGCAGTATCTTTGTAGCTCCCACCCCAATAGAACAGTAGAAATGTCTATTAAGAGGATGAACTGTGGTTTATTGACTCAATGGAAATGAATGAACTAGAACAATATAGATGAACATCAATACTGTTGAATGAGCAAAGCAAGTGGAAGATGTTACATATCACCTATTTAAAAAATAAGAACATGCAAAAATATATTATTTTCAACTTATAATAATCAAAGACACATGAGAATGCTAATATTTAAAGTCAGAAGAGTTTGTTTCAAAAGGTAGGAGAGGAACAGAAGAGCTTCACTGTTTTATTTCTTAATCTCAGTGGGAGCCACAAAGCAATTTGTTACAACTTTCTCTATGCCTTTCTTAACATCTGAAATATTTCATAATAAAGCAAAGTTTAAGGAGATTGTTAAACACCACTAGATTTGGTGAAAAGGGATCAAATGGTAATTTCTCTTACAAGAGTTTTCATAAAGTAGCTGTTACAAAAAAGTTAAGATGCATGAATTAAAAAGAAAATGAAAATCAAAGGTGGGATTATAAAATGAAAGTTGGTGAAAAGTGCAAATAGAATGCATGGGAAAAAAATTAAAGATTTGTAGAATGCAGTGAAAGTCCTGAAAAGAGATGTGTCTTCTGTGAGGTGAGGCCATGTACATCTGACTGCTTAGAAAGATCTTTCCATTGGCAGATACTATGATACTGAAGAAAGAGGGAAAATCAAGTTTAACCTTAATGAAGACAGATTTCTCTTCCTCCCAACCCCAGAGAGGCTTTTGCAAGGTCAGGTGCAGGAAAGAGGTTAGGGAGGGAGGGGTGAAATCAGATTTAGTGGATGCCCTGTCCAGTGGCCTCAGCTTTCCCCACAGCCTATGAAGAATGACACACTCTGGCCTATATATTAAAAGATACCATCTTCCTTGGACCTTGGTCTCACCTGAACTGGGATATCCTGGGCCATTGTTCTCTGTCATCCATGGCTCTTCTCCTTTCTCCAACTGCAATATCACACTAGGTTTGGAAAACTGATATCCTGCTTATGGAGTTAAAAAAAAAAAGTATGAATGCTTATGCTGAGGTCTAAGAACCACATGAAAAATTTAGTTCTAGGCCTTAAGCAGTCAGGGTCTCTGAAAATGGAAAGGGGCATGTCTTTCTAGTCTAGCTTGCCAAAGTAAAGTGGTTTCCAAGAGGAAGAAGAATCAAATATACCCTGGCTTGATTTTCAAAGGAACAAGATATCTCTAATACAGAACCCAAGGCCAAGTTCCACATTTAATGATTTAGAAATAATGACTCTCCTGTAATGAGCAGGTTTCTGGATATATGTTTAGCCCATTCTTACCCACTGAGACCAGGTTCCCATAGTTCTCCAGCATCACCTCCCGGTACAGATTCCGGTGAGCAGGGGCCAGATTTCTCCACTCCTCCTGGGTGAAGTCCACAGATATGTCCTTGAAGGTCAACAATTCCTAGAACATCAGATATGTTCCATTTTAGCCAGAGACCACCTCCATCAAGGTTCAAAGAGGTCTGACAATATTTTAAGTTCTGAGAGATCTAAACTAGTTTTACTGGGAGTCTCCACTGGATCTGTTTGGAGGTTATCTGGTGATTACTATAAATAATTAAATATATAAAAGGACAGATGGTCATAGTGTCTCAGAAAAAATTAAGCAGGATAAGGGGAATAGAGAGATCCATAGTGAGGGCAGGGAGAATCTTTTATGTAAGAAGGTTGGGGAAGTCTTTTAAAAGGGTATTTGACCAAAGACATTAATTCAGCAAGTAACAGCCAAGTGGGAATCTGGGGAGAGTGTTGTAGGCAGGTACAAAGGACCCAGGTGACAGCATCATTGGCTTGCTTGAGAAACACGAAAGTGAACAGCATCACTACCAATATAAGATTATATTGCAATGATACTTCATTAAAAAAAAAAACAATGTTGGCAAAGATGCAGAGAAATGGTAATCCTCCTACACTGTTGGTGGGAATATAAATTAATGCAACCACTGTGGAAAGCAGTATGGAGGCTCCTCAAAAAACTAAAAATAGAAATATGCTATTTGCACAGCAATAGGCCATGGCAGGGCCACGGCTGGGGAAAACAGCCATTCTCTCCTCCCCTCCATTCCTGGTACATAATTGGTTTGGTCCCCACCAGTCACCAGGGACCAACCTAGGGAATTCCTCCAGGAAAGGGTGTAGGGGAAGTGCGCACACACCAGGGCAGCAGGGAGGGAGTGGGAGCTGGTCAGTGGAGATAAGTGAGAGATTGAGCTGTGATCAATAAAACCCTTCCTCCTAACCTGCCCTTTCCCTTGACTTCCTTCAGTTTCATCAGATCCATAGGAAACTTGCCCCAAGTGGGGAACCCCCTACTCCTGGAGCTACACACCATACTATTTGCAATAGCCTAGATATGGAGGCAATCTAAGTGTCCATCAATAGATGAATGGTTAAAGAAATGTGGTACATATACACAATGGAGTATTTATTATTCAGCCATAAAAAGAAAAGAAATCTTGCCATTTGCAACAACACGGATGGATCTAGGGAGTATTATGCTAAGTGAAATAAGCCAAGTATCATATGATTTCACTTATTTATGGAATATAAAAACAAATCAAAACAGAAGGAACAAAACAGTAGTAGACTCATAGACACTGAGAAATGACTAGTGGTTATCAAGGGGAGGGTTTGAGCTGGGTGAGAATGAGGGTAAGGGGGATAAAGGGGCACAATAATTCACAATCACAATATAAGTTGGTCACAGGGATGGTGGTACAGCATGTAGAATACAGTCAATGATTCTGTAACATCTTTCTCTGCTGATAGGTAGTAAACACACTAGAGGGGTGAGGATTTAATATGGTTAACTATTGAAATAACCTGAATGAAAATGAAAAGCAAAGATAAAAAGGAAGACCTAAAAAGCAAAAGGGAGTTTTCCACTATGGAAAGCAGTATGGAAGTTTCTCAAAAAACTAAAAATAGAAACACCATATGACCCAGTGATTTCACCTCTGGGAATTTATCAGAAGAAAACAGAAGTTAAGAAAGGAACCAAAAAAACACAAACAAACAAGAAAGGTTGGTATAAAATGGACAACCTACTGAAAAGGAGAAGACATTCACAAATGACATATCTGGTAAGGGGCTAATATCCAAAATATATAAATAACTCATACAACTTAACACCAAAACCCCAAATAATACAATAAAAAAATGGGGAGAGGACCTATAGATGACCAACTGACTTGAAAAATGCTCAACATCATTAATCAGCAGGGAAATGCAAATCAAAGCCACAATGAGATATTGCCTCACACTAAGAATGGCTAATATCAACAAGACAAGAAATAATATACATTGAGGAGTATGCGGAAAAAACAGAACCCTCATATACTGCTGGTGGGATTGAAAATTGATGCAGCCACTATGGAAAGCAGTATGAAGGTTGCTCAAAAAACTAAAAATAGAAATACCATATGACCCAGTTAATTTCACCTCTGGGAATTTACTAGAAGAAAACCAAATCACTAATTTGAAAAAATATCTGCACTCTTATGTTCATTACAGCACTATTTACAATAGCCATGATATGGAAGCAATCTAAGTGTCCAATGACAGATGAATGGGTAAAAAAAGTGTGGCACATATACACAATGGAATATTACTCATAAAAAAAACAATGTAATCTTGCTGTCTGCAACAACATGGATGGACCTAGTGGGTATTTTACTAAGTGAAATCAGTCAAAAAAAGAAAGACAAATACTACAGGATTTCACTTACATGTGGAATCTAAAAGATAAAACAAATGAACAAACAAACAGAAAGCAGAAATAGAGTCATAAACATAGAGAACAGACTGGTGGTTGCCATATAGCAGGGAGGAAAGGTGAAATAAGTAAAGGGGATAAAATAAGTAAAGGGGATGAAAGTATAGTATGGGAAATACTGTCAATAATACTATAACATCTTTGTATGCTGACAAATGGCAACTACACATATCATGGTATTTCATAATGTATATACTGTCATATCACTATGTTGTATACCTGTAGTCAATATAATATTGTATATTTCAAATTAAAAAAAGATTCAAGTTACACCAAGTATGCTCTCTAATAACAATGGAAGTAGAAATATGGCACGTAAGAGGTGAGACAGAGGATTCCTCCTAAAACCACATATAATATGAAAATATAATTAATAAAACTAATCCTGAAAGAGCACCAGGTAGGAGGACTGCGCCAGACTGCATACACCTGGAGAAAAGAGCAGACCTCACGGAACAGGGTAACGTACCAAAGCTGTGGCCTGGTGGGACCCAAGCCCTTCCCCCACCCCAGCTCACCAGCTGGAGGAAGAGAAACAGAGTGGGGAGGGAGTGGAGGCCTGGGCCTGCTGAATACCTAACTCCGGAGATCTGCACTGAGAGCACAATCCTACATTTTGTGGTGCTTTCACGATACTCTCGTGATTGGGGGATTGAAAAGCTAAGACAGGCAGAATTCCTGGAGAGACTGAGATTCCAGCTGCTTGTGGAAAGCAGGGATCCATATCCAGCTGCTCTGGAACAAAGGAAGGGCAGGCAGTCTGAGAACTTTTCTAACAAGGAAGCCCTTAACAAGAGGGCTACTAAAGGAGCAAGGATTGCACAGAGCTTATACTCCTCAGGAGAAAGGACAGGAAGACAAAATTGTCTGGGTGCACTCTGCCCAGCCAGTTAGGAGCTTTCATGATTTCCAGGGGCTCCAGCTCCCTGGCTGGTGACACAGCTCCAGGGACCCCCTCCATGATAGGCAGCCTACTGCGCCTTTCTCCCAGCCGGCCCCACCTGGCTCGCAAACCAGCAAACCCTACCCTGGCATGAGGCCAGCCAGAGGGAAGATCTGTCTACAGCAACTGCAAATGCAAGGCATAGAGGCTTATGCCTGTGTCCTCGGCCCACTGGTTCAGGCAGTGGAGACAGGCATAGCGGCCGGGAAGCAGGAAACACTCTTTCCTCCCCCCAGGCACCAATACCACTCTCCTGTGACCCCTGACATTGCTTCAGGGGCTGAGCAGCTCCAGAGAGTAGAGCTTCTGGACACTAGAGGGTGCCATATACAAATATGAAATGCCAAAGGAACCTGGTCCAGAGTAAAATTAATATAACTCCTGAGAAAGATGACATGGACCTCATGACTCTTCCTGAAAGGGAGTTCAAAATAAAAATCATTAACATGCTAATGGAGGTACAGAAAGATCTTCAAGAACTCAGGAATGAATTCCAGTCAGAGATCCAATCATTGAAGAACACAATGGAGGGAATTAAAAGCAGATTGGATATGGTATAGGAGATGATAAATGAAATAGAAACTAGAGAAGAGGAATACAAAGAAGTTGAAGCACAGAGAAAAAAGGATCTCTAAGAACGAAAGAATATTGAGAGAACTGTGTGACCAATTCAAACAGAACAATATTCGCATCATAGGGGTACCAGAAGAAGAAGAAGAGAGAGAGAAAGGGATAATTGAGGAGGTAATTGCTGAAAACTTCTCCAATCTAGGGAAGGAGATAGTCTCTCAGGCCATGGAGGTTCACAGATCTCCCAACACAAGGGACCCAAGGAAGACACCACCAAGACATATAGTAATTAAAATGGCAAAGATCAAGGATAAGGACAAACTACTAGAAGCAGCCAGAGAGAGAAATAAGATCACATACAAAGGAAAACCCATCAGGCTATCATCAGACTTCTCAGCAGAAACCTTACAGGCCAAAAGGGAGTGGCATGATGTATTTAATGCAATGAAGCAGAAGGGCCTGGAACCAAGATTACTTTATCTGGCAAGATTATCATTTAAATTTGAAGGAGGGATTAAACAATTTCCAGATAAGCAAAAGCTGAGAGAATTTACCTCCCATAAACCATTTCTACAGTCTATTTTGGAGGGACTACTATAGATGGAAGTGTTCCTAAGGTTTAATAGCTGTCCCCTAAATACTAGGCCACCAAAAGAGCCTCAGTAAAGAAAGTAGAACAGCTAATTACTCCTTGGAATTTGCCCAAAGAATACAACTTCTCAGATTCAAAAAGACATATGCACTCCTATATTCATTGCAGCACTTTTTACAATAGCCAACATATGGAAGCAACCTAAGTGTCTATCAGTAGATGAATGGATAAATAAGAGGTGGTACATATACACAATGGAATACTACACAGCCATAAGAAAGAAACAAATCCTACCATTTGCAACAGCATGGATGGAGCTAGAGGGTATTATGCTCAGTGAAATAAGCCAGGCAGAGAAAGACAAATGCCAAATGATTTCCCTCATTTGTGGAGTATAACAATGAAGCAAAACTGAAGGAACAAAATGGCAGCAGACTTAGAGACTCCAAGAATGATCTAGTGGTTACCAAAGGAGAAGGGTGTGGGAGGGCAGGTGGGGAAGGAGAGAGAGGGGATTGAGAGGTATTGTGTTTAGTACACATGGTGTGGGGGATCACAGGGAGAACAGTAGCACAGAGAAGGCACATAGTGAATCTGTGGCATCTTGCTGCACTGATGGACAGTGACTGCATTGGGGTATGGGTGGGGACTTGATAATACTACATTGTTTTTTCATGTGAAACCTTCATAAGAGTGTATATCAACCGTACTTTAATAAAAAAAAATTTTTTTAATGGAAGTAATTAGAAATCAACAGCAGAAAGATCTCTAGTAAACAGGCATGTCACATATAGGGAAAAAAAAGTAACAGCAGACTTCTCATTCAAAACAATGCAAGCTAAAAGATCACAGAACACTTTTAAAGTGCTTAAAAGAAAAAAGCCACCTGATAATATCCAGTAAAAGATCCCCAGACAGGAAGACAATACAAAGGAACTTTTAAATCAACAAAGGCGGTGAGAATTTGTCATCAGAATACCAACACTATGACAATTTGTCATCAGAATACCAACACTATCAGAAATGCTAACCCATGTTCTTTTGGCTGAAGGGAAGTGATGCCAATTAGAAACTTAGAACTAAAGGAATGAAGAATGCCTGAAATGGTACGTATGTGGGCAAATATGAAAGACTCCTTTTTTTTCCTTTAGTTGTTATGAGACAATTTACTATTAAAGGCAAAATTGACAACATATTTTGGGGTTTATAGCATGTAAAGGGAAATGTATGATGATAATACACAAAGGAAAGGGAAGAGTAAATGGAAATATAAGGCTTTCATATTATATGTGAAACAGCATAATATTAATTCAACTGTGATATGTGAAAAATGCATATTGTAATGGCAACACTAAAAACAAACCCAAGAAGTGTAGCTAAAAAGTCACTGGAGGACATAAAATGGAATACCTGAAAATATCCAATCCAAAAGAAGGCAGAGAGGAGGGACAAAGAAACAAAGAATAGAAGGAACAAGCAACACACAAGAATATACACTTAAATCCCACCATATCAATGATTACATTGATTATAAATGGACTAAACCGGCAAAACCCAGCTACATTTAAGAAGGTCTTTCTTTAAATATACAGACACAGATGAGTAAAAGCAAAAGAATGGAAAGAGCTATACCATACAAACACTAACTAAAAGAACACTGGAGGAGCCATATCAAATCAGACAGAGTAGACTTAGGAAAGGGAGTATTACTAGGCATAAAGAAGAGCCATTTCATAATGATAAAGGGTCAGCTCATCAAGAAGACAACAATCCTATGTGTTTATGCATTTGAAAACAGAATTCAAAATAAAGCAGAACTGACAGAACTAAAGGAAGATAGGACGAAACCACAATAATTAGAGATTTTAACACTCCTCTCTCAGTAGATGATACAAGTAGAGAAAAATTAATCAAGGATATGGATTTGAACAACCTATCAAACAACCTATCAAACCTAATTGATATTTATAGAACATTATACCTAACAATGGCAGAATAGACATTCTTTTTAAGTTAACTTCCTATTTTGAGATAATTATAGATTTGCACGCAGTTGTAAGAAATAATACACAGATCCCATGTACTCTCTACGGGCGGCAAAGCAGAGTTTTGATTGGAAAGGGGCATGAAGGACCTTTCTGAGATGGTAGAAACATTCTTGATTTAGTTACACAGTGTATAAATACGTCAGAATAGAACTATATACTTTATGTATATTTTCCAACATGGAAGTTATACCACAATTTTAAAAAGGTTTAATCTTTTCCTAGAGTTAAGAATTCCATCAGTTTTTGATAAACGTTAGGAAGTGAGGAATTCCAGATAAGTGGAATATAGAGATAAGATAATTTTTAAAATAATTGGACTATTATCACACCTTCCATATTACTATAAATAATTCTGGAGTGCATTGCAGTCCTAGAGGTTATTAGCATCTGATTAGCTAAGGGAACTGGGATTGTAAATGACTAAAAAAATTGCCCCTGATCAGCAAGCAAGGAAATGCAAGAGACAAGAAATCAAATTCTTTTCACTTAAAACTCTTTGTCTTCAAAGAACATCTCCTCTTCAGTAGTTTTTCTTTCACCCTTATTCTAAATTTGTCTTCTGTTTCACCTATGCTTCCAACAGGCAGTGAGGACACCATTTCTGACACTCTACAGAAACGCCCAACCTGCCTCACGTGTGCACTGTGTTGCCGGACCATTTCTCCTCCATTTAATTCTCCTTTAGGTGCCATTTGACTCTGCTCCCAAATGCAGTACTAACGATCATCTCATTAAGTTCACCAGAGATATGTGTATATCACTAAGAATATCAGAACTTCCTTCTCACTTACAAAGTTTGTTTTTGAATATAAAACATTTAAGATAACTGAGGTTTATCTTAGGCTCCAAGTGGCATCTGTTGGTTTTTAGGGGCTACAACTGTTTCACGCATTTTGCTTTCTCTACTGAAAGGAACACAATCTTAGATCTAGATATTGGTTAGAAACAAGAGATACATAGAGGGAGGCCACCATGAGTGTGCAAATTGCCAGTTTTCTTTACAAGAAATGTGGCCTAGTTTTCTGTACAAGAGCAACTTGCACTGAGCTCCCTAGGTTAAATGTTAGCCTCAACACCCCACACTCCAAAAAAGGGGCAAGTTATAGCTTTCAAAACCAAGAAGCATGTCAAGAAAATGAGAGGAAACTCCAACACACCTGGGATTCTGCTTTCAGGAGCCCTGAGGTCACTTCATCCTTGAAACTTTCTCGCTGGGTCTCATCAGCTGCCTGAGAGAGCAGAGCTGAAAAAGAAGAAGAGCCATAAGGTTTGCATCTCCCCAAGCCCTCCAAAGAGAAAAACTGCCCACAGATCTGCTGAATAATGGCTCCTCTTTCAATGCATTCATGAAGCAGGACATTTAGAGGGACTTGAGCAGCCTGCAGCCTCCTCAATGAAGAAGACCTGTGCAGTGAAATAAGCCAGGCAGAAAAGACAGGTACCATGTGATGCCACTTATTTGTGGAGTATAAAAACAAAGCAAAGCAGAAGGAACAAAACAGCAGTAGACTCATAGACACTGAGAAGGGACTAGTGGTTACCAAGAGGAAGGGGTTGGGGCAGGCGGGGTGGTAGGGGGAGAGGGATAAAGGGGCACAATAATTCACAATCACAATATAAGCTGGTCATGGGACAATAGTACAGCATGCAGAATATGGTCAAAGATTTTGTAACATCTTTCTACAATGATAGATAATAACCACACTAGAGGAGGTGAGGATTTGATAATATGGGTAACTGTTGAACCACTGTTACACATTTGAAACAAATATAAAATTGTATATCAATGATACTTCAATAAAAAAATGTCAGGATCCCAAAACCCCATCCCACAAATAAGGAGACCTGCAGTGTGTTTGGTGATTAATATTTCCCAATGGTCAATGCTGGTCCAAAAGCACAGATCTACCAGGCCACCCCTTGTTCAAAGGTTCCCAACAAGAAAGAAAAATCCAAACAGTTCCCATGGACTTCAAGGTACTCTACAGTTTGCCTGAAGTCTATTTTCCCAGCATTAATTTCCTTTCCACCATCCTTTATCCATGGGACACATACACCCACATTCTTAACCCTAAGTTAGACTAGAACAGTCTCCATTCTCTGAACCATGTTCCAAGGTACCCACTTTTGTATCCTTTCCCCAACCCTTCTATTAAAAACTTAGACCTCTTTCAGGCTCAATTCAATGTTTCCTGTTTTGTGAGAATTTCTCCAATAAGTACAACCAGAAAAATGTTTCCTGTCTTTTGTCTTCCAAAAGAACTTGATCATAGCATTCTCTTAGGCTACCTTCTATTATTTTGATCTGGGCATGTGTCTATCTCTATCAATTAATAATTAGCATTGGAGATTATTATTCATTTTTCCATCTGGCAAGATGCTGAAAAGTCCCTGATGATACAACTAGAATACAGTAAAGAGTGGCTGAATTTAAAGTGTGAAAGGTATACACTGAGAGACCAAATGAGGCACACGATTCCTCTGTCCATCTATCTGTCCTGACCACTAAATGATGTGTAATCATGGAGATGAATCCCACTCAACCCATTTCAAGGTAAAATGAGTGGCCAAGTATGTCATTCCTTCCTCTCAGCAAAGGATGAAAAGAATGAACTGACAATTGTGAAAAATATTGGTTTGGGGCTAAAAATAACCGAAACTTGTGAAGGAAAACCACTGGAGAGCTTAAGGGGGTAGAAACCTTTGACCCCACTGCCTGGCTTCACACTTACACACGGGGGAGCTGCCGGTGGGGAACACCTCAGTGCTATCTTCCTGTTGTGTATTGTATGTGAGGACAGGAGATGAGAGCAGCATGGAGCCCACGCTGAGAGGCCAGCATTCCCTCACAGCTGTCCCTTTCCCCAAAGCCACAGCACAAACCCCAAAGACTTGCTTTCCCCTCATTTCTCCCCAAGACACCACCTCAATGAAATGTATACCTGTCTCGTCACATGCAGACGGACAGCTTGTCTTTCCCCTCTGCCTCCTCCATCAGTCTGTTCTCACCTGCTCCTTCAAACATCTTGGTCACATCCTCCCACAGGGGCGCCTCCTCCTTGGCCTTCTTTGGATGGCGCAGCTTCACCCAGGTGCTGGCCTCGCTGGGCAGGGTGATCAGGAGCTGCTGCAGCATGATGAAGCCCGCCCAGCTGGGCTTGGCCACTTCCAGTGAGGAAACTGCCAGAACCTGTCCTCACAGGTTGTGTGGTCCTCCTCTGGGAACAACCTCCTGCCCTCAGGGCTTTGAGTGGACCCTGAAGCACCAGAAACTGGGGACTCCTGGGGGCTGATGTGACTTTAACAACTCTGAAAAACTGGCTCCTGTCTTAAATTAAGTTCTGCCTCCTGGTGAGGTAGCCAGTTGAGTGGGTTTGAATGCATGCCTCTACATTTCCTTAGAAGAGCAAAAGGCAGGACAGGAGGGATCCAGAAGCACCAATCATACAGCGCGAACTGTGGAACTTGCAGAAATAGATTTAAAACTGCAAAGACCAAAAAACAAAGATTTGGCATCAATGTGGGAATAAGTATGATCGATACTGTTGGATGTGGCTCTCTCTCTCTTTCGTACACACACAACACAAACAGCCAGAGACACCACCATGCACAGACCCTGCCTTGACTGCCTCCTTGTAAGCTGCATATAGCTCCTGCCTGGATACAGCCCTCAAGTGTTAAAAAAAAAATAATAATTCAACCGAGTAAATCTGAAGCTCTAATTGGATTTACTAAGCGATTCACGAATCTGAACACATCCCATCCAGGACTTAGAGAGATGTTCCGGGGAGTTACACAAAATGGCAGGTTTTTACAGACAGGAGAATGGGAAAAGAAGTCATTAGGAAAAGATACAGGATTGTATCAGGTAAGGTCATTCTCCTTTCGGGGTAAGAGTAAGGGGGTCTTATAATGCAGATTACCTCATTTTTTTGGCTCATGTGATATTTTACCTCATTTCTGGCATGGACCAGAAAATTCCTGATTGTCATGACTACATTTTGGGCCCAGGTATTAGGCCCCAGTTTGGAGACCTGGCCCAGCACAAGTGACTAACTCTTGAGTTTGTGGCTTTCTTTTAACAGGAATTAAGAGGGCAAGCTTTGAAATCAGAAAGCATGGATTAGAATCCTGGCACGTAAAAGCTCTAAGGCACTTAGCTTCAGTTTCTTCATCTATAAAAGGGATAATAATTGTACCTCATAAGGTTGCAATGTTTATTAATTGAGACAATGTTGGGGACACATTAAACCCTTAAAAACATTATTATAAACCTTTATTTTTTAAGCTGTAACATAGCATTATCTTTTGAAGTTATTTAAAAAAACAATTAGATATCTAAATTTAAAAGTTCGTTTCAGGTATCTCAAATGATGGAATAATCACACAGCTGCATTCTCACATGGGTAAACAGTGACATCACCACCCACGCAGATGCCCAGCAACTGGCGAGTCCTTTTAATGTCTGTAAGTTGCATCCAGGTTTCAGAAATGTTAAAACTGGGTGAAAGGGTATGTTTTCAAACGGAGGAAATACAGGACTTCGAGAATAATGAGGTCTACTGCAGAGCCCTTTGTAATAGCAAAATCCGGGAACAACCCGAATCCACCATCTCGTCCAACCCTTTGCCTCCACGGCGAGCAGGTTCAGTGTTATCTGGGACACACTAGCTCCGTGCAAACAAAGCCGGCTCAACTTTTTGAAGTGTGTGAGGAAGGGTGCATGGCTTACCCGCTGCTGCTCCTTCTCCCCCACCCCCTAAATATGACTGATGCAGAGAGGAGCTGCAGCCCTCAGACTGGAGCATGTGGAAAATATTCTGCCCCTGAATGTATACAAGTAAATGTCTTGTTACCAAAGTGGAGAAACTTTCGGTTCTTACTTAGGAAACGGTTAACGACCGAGCAGCTTTATTTCGAAGATGCCCGTCTCACTGTTCCCAGCCATGCCTCCCTCGGCCTCAGAGACTGCAGACAGACAGGGTGGCCTCCCACTCACCAGATCGGCCTCGGACGCTGGCAGGGCCAGAGAAGGGGACGCGAGAGCGCTGGCTCATGAGGTTTCAGCTCCACGGGGTGTCTCTTTCGAGGACTCGGTGGTTAACGGATTTTGTTTTTTCCCAGCATTTCATAGACAGACCACATCCCCCCACTCAACCCAATGATTCTTCAAAAAACGCCCATCGTTCACGAAGGCTTCCTTCGGAAGCCCAGAGGACCCTCGGCCTCAGGACTGGACGTGGGTCTTTTCCAAATTCTTCACGAGAGCCGGCCTAGGGCGGGAGCTGCTGCTAAGAACAACCCGCCACACTCCAGCGTGGCCTCTTCCAGCCGCATCCCCAGGGGGCAGTTAGAGCTCCGGCCGCCACGGAAGGGGTGCCCTGGGCCGGTTTCCCGGCCACGAAGGCACCTCGCTGGCTGCTGTTTAACGCCGGCCGGCGTCAGCGGCCAGGTCCAGCCCGGCGCCCCGCCTCCTGGGCCGCAGCCCGCCGCCACGGTCCTGCCGACCCACCCTGGCCGGCGATCGCGCCGGCCCCGGCGGGCCCCCGGCTGCGGCCACACGGAGCGGCCGCGCTGCCTCCCGGCCCCGCGCCGGCTCGTCTTCCGGCGGCTCGCACGCCCTGCTGGGGCTCCGCCCGCGAGGGGCCGCCCGGGAGGGAAGGGGGCGCCCCGAAAACCCGGAACCCGGACGCGGCGGAGCGCACCCCGTACTGTCCTGGCGCAGCCGAGCCCCGCGCCGCGCGTTTCCAGGCTGTGGCCGGGGAGACCTCGTGGGCGGCCAGCTCTGCCAGAGGGGAGGCCTTTTCTGTCATTCATTTAACAGCTATCTTCTGACTGCTCACCATCTGCAGGGCGTCGTTACAGGCTCTGAGCACACCGCAGTTACCAAACGCGCCACCCCCACCTTAGAAAGCAGTAAGATTAAAAAATAAAGTCAGGAATGTGTATGGTTAATGTTCTTAGAGGAGTGTATTCGTTTGCTAGGGCCACCATAAGTAAATACCACAGGCTTAAACTACAGAAATTTATTTTCTCACAATTCTGGAGACTGAAAAAGGTCCAGGAAACAGATTTCAGCAGGGGTGGTTTCTCCTGAGACCGTGTTCCTTGGCTTGCAAATAACTGGCTTCTCCCAATGGCCTGGAATAGTTTTTCTTGTCTCTGGACTTGCCTGCCTCCAGTGTTGCTCTGTGTGTCCGTTTTACAAAAGTTGTGTGTGTGTGGTAAAAAAAAAAAATGACATAAAATGTACCATATTAACCAGTTTTAAGTGTACAGTTCCATAGCATTAAATATATTCACATTGGGAAATAGATCTCCAGAGCTTTTTCATCTTACAAATCTGAAACTCTATACCCATCAAACAAAAACTCCCCTTTTTCTCCCTCCCCCTAGGCCCTAGCAACCACCACCCTACTTTTCATTTCTATGAATTTGACTTTAGATACCTCATATATGTGGAATCATACAATAGTTGTCTTTTCACATAAACATTTTAACATTGTAATATCTCGTTTCTGCCATATTTTCTTTACACATTTATGTTTTCATAAATGAGTGTTTACTCTTTGGTATGAAGTAAAAAAAAAAACAATATTAATAGTTTATTTTGGAGTGGTTATGTGTACCTGGCATAACAAACTTGCTGTAAGGTGCCTACTAAAAATGCCTCTTGACAGATGGAAAAATAAGATTAAGAAAAAAATAAGTAATTTGACTAAGATCACAAAGCTAGGGTGCAGTAGAGCTGGAATTTGAATTCAGATTTTTATGATTCTTGAGTGCAAACTCTTTAACATTCCATGAAGGCTTAGGATCTGAGCACAATCTAATATTCAGTGAAAAACATCCAATTCCAAAAGTGGCTAAAACATGATCCCGATTAAATAAAAGTATGCACAGGCAAGAGGACTCCAAATAACAAAAGCAGTCCTCTATGTTGTCCTTGTAATAAAAGATAGTGACACATTGTTTTAGCACTATAGTATTGTGTACTGAATTGTCCAGGTTGGTTCTCTGCCCTCAGTCCAAACACTACTCATGAATAAGTATTGCATTTCAATTTTTCTTTTAATAAAATGAGAGTGAGAGAAAGGGGCTGGGGGTGGGGAGAGGACACAAGTCCAATGGAGTTGGGAGAAGTAGTGTGGAATACTACAGTTTATCCAGAAATTTAAGTAGATACGATATTTTATTAGTCTGCTCAAGCTGCCATAACAAAATACCATAGACTGGGTGGCTTAAACAACAGAAACTAATTTCTCACAATTCTAGAGACTGGGAAGTCCAAGGTCAAGGTGCCAGCAAGGTAGACTTATTCTAAGGCTTCTTCTTTTGGCTTAGAGGCAGCTGCCATCTCACTGTGTGCTCACATGACCTCTTCCTTGTGCTTCCAGGAGGCAGGGAAGGCAGGGAGGGCCTCCTGTGTTGGAGGCCCCTGTTCTCTGGATCCTTTGACTACCTCTTTTTTTTTACTTACTCCCTTGTTTTGGTGGAGCACATTCTCCTGCATCTTCCTAAGAAATGGTGCATAAGAGACAAATTTTAACACCTGGCTATCTAAACATGTCTCTATTTTCCCATCATCTTGTTTGGTAGTTGGCTGGGCAGAGAACTTTAGGCTGAAGGTAATTTTTCTAAAAAATTTGAAGACATTGCTTGATCATTGCTGTGAGTAGTCTCTTTTCTGATTCCCATATAGATGAGTTACCTGTCATCTTGCTCAAGAATCTTTTAGGACATTCTCTTTTCCTCTGGAATACTATTTCATAATGATGTTCTTTGGAATGGGTTCTGTTTGGAGGCAGAGAGCCTGAGTTCAAATCTCAGCTCTGCCATTTTCAATCTGGTGCCTTCACTTGTAAAACCTGGACTCTATGTCCTCCTCATCTGTAAGATGGGGATAATAGTACTAGACGCTTCAGGAGATTTCTGGGAGAATTAAATGAGCTACTATGTATAGAGCACTTAAAACAATGCCTCACACATTGTAAGTACATGAAAAATGTTAGCTGTTTGTGCTTACTGTGCTGAGTACAAAGAGCCTTTCAATCTTTAAATTCATGTCTTTCAATTCTGCAAAATTGTCTTGTGTGTGCATATATTTGCTACCCTTCATTTTCTCTTCTCTTTCTGGAGATTGGATGCTCAATCTGCATGTGCAGGGTATTTGGGTGATTGGCCTTGGTTTTTCACTGAAGTAGCCACAGTGGCAGTGCCTTTTCTTTGGATCCTTCAGTTTCTCTGGAGAAGACTCCTCCCACCTTGTGCTGCAGTGGGGGGTGAGGACTGTTGAAGGGGTGAAAGCCTGGTTTTCAGTGGGAAAGGGTACTGAGAGCCCTACAGCTCAGGATGCAACCTTAGGCTCTATTTTAGCCCTGCCTCTTACCTGTAGTTCTACTGTGGCTGGTGTCCCTGATTCCACATCAGCTCTGGCTGCTCTCCAGAGAACTAACTCCTAATCTCCTTTGGGATAAGGAAAGGTGGTAATGGAATGGAGAAAGGCCCAAGAGAGAGCAATGTGTGTGTAGCAGCCTGCTGTATGGGGAAGCTGAGGGGACCTCAGGAATGTTAGTAGTACAGAACTTCAACCAATCCTGTTTCAGCCCTTTTTTCTTCCAAAATTTCCAGTGTCTGCAAGACCTCAGCCTTCCTGGGAACCTCTTCTTGGCCATATACTTTTCTGTAGACTCTGCTAAATCAGTTACCACTTTTGTTTTCTTACTACCAAAAATGTTGACATGTCCTGTCTGCTGCTGTATTCTCTTCATGTTGTATTGTCTTTTATCCTCCCCTAGTTCTTTATAAACTCATGTTTACAGAACAGAGATAAACTCATATAGCTCATCAGCCATATTTAGCTGCATTTCTAGCAAATTAACTTAAAAATACCCTATCTTAAGAAGTATGTCAGTTATGATTCATAGTTCTTACAGGCCTATTAATTCTGATCCATGTGCAAAGCAAAAAAAAAAAAAAGACAAAAACATTTCCTCACTTATAAAATCTAGGTAGGAAAGTATAGGGATCTCCTTTCTCTATTGACACCATGGATACATAATCCAATTCAGTTCAAATGAACAAATATTTATTGAGTCACTACTGTGTGCCAGGCACTGTTCTGGGCACTTGTGATACACCAGTAAAAATAAAGATTCCTGCCTTCATGGAACTTATATACTACTATGGAGAGATGATAGTAAACAATAGGCATAATAAATATGTAAATTATCTAGTACATTAGGTGATATGTAATAGAAAAAGTGGAATAAGTTAAGGGGTTTGGCAGTGATAGAGTTGGGGTGGGGGAAAGGGAAAGGTTGCAATATTAAGAAGCAAGATAGGCTGTAGTGAAAAGGCAACATCTGAGCAAAGACGAGAAGGTAATATTGTAGGATATCTGAAACAACAGCTAATGCAAAAGCCTGATCATGAACAAGGCTGGAGTTCAGGAGAAAGGTCTGGGCTGGAGACACAAATTTGGCAGTTAAATAGAGATGGTATTTTAAGCCGTAAGATCATATGAGATCACTAAGGCAGAGACTGTAGAGAAAAATGATAGTCATAACTGTCACTGCAAGTAGCATCAGAAAACCAAAATTCTTGGGAAATCTAAGACCACAGAAACATGACAGAACCTATGTAAGAAACATCATGTATCTGCTCTGTCCTTTAACCCATCAAAATCATACAAGGACTCAAGAGTTAGAGGCCCTATTTTTTAAAAAGTAAGTGTAATAACAGGAAAAAAAACCTAAGAGGTAAATGGTACATATTCTGGACTGACAGGCTTATTTTGATTGTTCACATATATAATGCTCAAGCAATTGAATTGCTCTGCCATGGAAGAGTATCAAGTTGAATTTAACCTACGTCCAATTACGGTTGGAAGGATGCAGGATCTATTAAGTGTAGTGAAGTACTATGAGCCAATTCCTCCTCTTTCCTGCCTCAGTATGGCCCCTGAAGTCACCTTCTCCTTGGTCTTCTTTGGTGGGGGGGATGGGTCTGTAGATGTGTTATTCTGATGATTTTCTTAAAGAACCCCCAATCAATAAAAACCACATTTTGAATCTGATACTGTTTGTCAAAGGGAAAGTTAAAGATAATCGAAATGGCAGCTACCAATCTCAATATAGGTTGTAGTGAATTAATCTGATTCATGTGCAAAGCAAAAAAAAAATAAACAGACAAAAACATTTCCTCACTATTAAATCTAGGTAGGAAAATATAGGGATCTCCTTTCTCTATTGACACCATGGATACATAATTCAATTCAAATCTTCAAAAGGCAAAAGGCATCAATTTGCATTAAGGAATTAAGGCCTAATCTTCTTTGGTGTAAAACAGCATTGCAGTTATGTTTTAAAAGAGTGCTTATCTTTTAGTGATACATCCCAAAGTACTTACAAATAAACAAGAAAAGCATCATTATGAACTGAAATCTGCATAAATATCTCCATAAATAATTCCTAGGCTCCCATGGCAGCATTGAAAATGTGATTTTCAAAACTTCTTTCAACAAAATAGCAAAGGAATTCATAATGAGATAAGACTCATGGCATAGATATACACAAACATACTAATTTGACATTAAAGGATTTTGCCATTATTAATCATTGACTGACTCCATAGCAGAAGTGGTAAACTACTGCACTTGGGCTAAATGCAATCCAAATCCTGTTTTTTAAATAAAAATTTTTATTGGAATACAGCTATGCCCATTCATTTATGTCAGTAGTTCTCAAGTAGGGCCAATTGAGACCCCAGGAGACACTTAGGAAAGCCTGGAGACATTTTTGGTTGTCAAAGGGGTAAGGGAAATTTTTGTATCTAGTACTGGCATCTTGGGGCCAGAGAAACTGCTAAACAGACTACAGTGCTAGACACAAAAATTTCCCTTATCCCTTTGACAACCAAAAATGTCAAAATTTCCAGTTTTGACAACTGACCATAACAAAGTATCTGGCCCGAAATATCAGTAGTACTAAGACTGGGATACCCTAGTTTATGTACTGTCTCTGGATGCTTTATAGCACTAAAGTGATGAGTTGAGTAGTTTGGACAGAGACCATATGGTTTACAATACCTAGCATATTTACTATCTGGCCCTTTATAGAAAAACCTTGCCAATTCTTCTTTATAAGAAACCATAAAATATACATAAATATCTTGTGTATAGTAGGTTATCTATTAATTCTGGAAAGCTCACTTTAACATTATTTCTTCTAGAAATAAGCCAACCAATATTTTTATTCATACCTCTTCTAGCCATTTAAAGGGCTATAGTAAAACGTTACACTGTACTTTATTCTGGTTCATTAAAGGGATATTTAAAACAGTGATTCTTTAAAGCCAATCCACAGATTACTAACTTGCCATGATGAAGTTTTCATTGGCCATAGTGAAATGAGAAAAACAAAGACAAATTTGGTAGATTTTTATAAAGCTGACAATTCAATGTAAAGGGCTATTCTTTATGATGATATCCTTCGTATATTTAAAAATATTAAAATATACTTTCTTTTCTAAAACAATGCTGATAACAGGTGAGTTTTTTAATACGGAAAAATTAATAGTTGAAACACTGATTCAAACCATTTAAAAATTATTGGTTCTTAATATCAGAAAGTCAGAAAACCACTGATTTAGATGCTTTTGTTCCAGTATGAGGACCCTTCAATGTTGAACATATTTCACATATCATTGCTGAAAGTATTTTTTAAATGTGTTTTGCAATGTCTAATAAGTGATGAACTACAGCTGAAGGCTTTCCCACATTCATTACAATCATAGGGTTTTTCTCCAGTATGAATTCTCTGATGTTTAGCAAGAGATGAATCATGCCTAAACGCTTTCCCACAATGATTGCATTGGTAAGGTTTCACTCCAGTGTGTACTCTCTGATGGATAGAAAGATGTATTCTCTGGCTAAAGGCTTTCCCACATTCCTTACATTTATATGGTCTTTCCCCAGTATGAGTTCTCTGGTGCTGAGTTAGGTATGTGCTATGGCTGAAGGTTTTATTGCATACATTACAAATAAAGGGTTTCACACCTGTATGAATAATCTCATGTTGCCTAAGGTGTCTAATTTGGAAAAATGCTTTTCCACAGTTTTTGCATGTAAAAAATTTCTCTCTAACATGAGTTCTCAGATGCTGGATCAGTCCAATGCTCTGGCTGAATGCTTTCTCACATACACCACATTCATAGGGCTTCTCCCCAGTATGAATTCTAACATGTTGAGTAAGAGACGATGGATGTCGGAAGGTTTTCCCACATTCCTTACATTCATAGGGTTTCTCACCAGTGTGGATTCTCTGATGTGGAATAAGGGATGAACTCTGGCTAAAGACTTTTCCACATTCTTTACATCTGAAAGGTTTCTCCCCAGTATGAATTCTCATGTGCTCTGTGAGATGAATGAGCTGTTTGAAGATTTTTTCACAAATATTACATTCAAAGGTTTTTGTTCTTGTATAGCTCCTTGAATGATTAATCAAATCTAAATTGTATCTCCTCTTTCCATACATGTCATACTTATGGTCTCTTTTTCTTGGAGAACCAACTGGTCTTATAATAACTTTTGAGCTCATGTTAAAACTTTTCTCAAATCTATTAGATTCTTGGCCTCTCTCCTGCATGAGTGTTTTCTTGTGGGTCAAGGAGATTTGCCCCTCACCCATTCCTTGATTTTCCAGATGGCTTTTTAACTTAGCACTTTTGGAAACTCTTCCCAATTTCGAATACAAGGTGTCTCCTCTTTCCATCTTCAGGCTATGGTGTAATTCTTCCCATGAAATATCATTCTTGAACGTTGACTCTTTGGTTTCTATTTTGCTCTCCAACTCTGAAAGAAATCCAAAAGTACAAATATTCACTGTACTTTGCAAAAAGTAAATGGCCATAGTGAGAAAATATATATTCACTGTACTTTCAAAAAGTAAATGGCCATAGTGAGAAAAAGAAGGGAAATAAATAACATATGCTACATACAGGAATTTTGGACTACCTTCAAATGTGATCCCTGCCACCTAGAAAGCTAAAATGAAAGGAAGTGAAAAAGTGGTCAAAGAAATGAAGCTATCAGAAGTATGTGAGGTGACTGAGAAATTGGGAGGAGTTCGTTCATGTGAATTGCAGGAAGAAATGGACTAAGAAGAGAGCATCATTGTAAGAAGAAGAGAGAGATTAAGGAAGATAGGGTTCTAACACCATATCATCTCAAGGCCATATTTCTACAAAAAAAATTTTTATTAAAAGTTTTTGAAAATCTATGAAAAAGTATTTATCTCAGGCTTTTTATACATTAAAATAAAACATTAAATAATATAGGAATGCTTTCACCATAAAGGGATGGCCTCTCTCAATCTCATCCTCATTCCCTTCAGTCTCTTAGGATTTTGGAATGCTCCATTTAGACATTTCCCAACAATATATATTTGTGCTTTAATGTATATATCATCATAAATATACATTTGCACAAACACAAAAAGGATCAAGGTATATAAACAGTTCTGCATGTGTTTTGTTCTTTAACTCAACTATATCTTATGGGCCCCTTTCCATGTCTATACATTGAGATTTACCTTATTGTTTTTAACAACTGCATTGAATTCAACTTTACGGACATATCATATTGACTTTTTCCTAAGGAAAAATATTTAGGTTGTCTCCAAATTTCCACTTTATCATTAATTACACATAAATTTGCATACACTTCTGTCAGTATTTCATAGGATTTACTGAAGAGGACTTGGGTTGTGGGATGTGTGCTCTCAGTGAATACGGGTGCTTTTCCCTGCAAACTCACTGGATTTTTATCAATCTTCATAATGTTTGCCTATATAAGAGGTGAAAAATGGTTTCTTAATTTGTGACACAGTATTAACTATATTGTAAAATCTTTAAGAATAGAGAATATGTATCTTGTCCATAGTATACATAGCCCAGCATTTTCAGATGAGGAATTTTCCCTGATATTTCCTCTTTCTATTCCTGTCCATCCATTCTGGACCCTGCCATCCTAAAGCACCAATATTTCCTGTTCACAGCAAAATATTATTCCCCAGAATTTCTAACCTCACTTTAGTAACAGCACATACAAAGTGCTCAATAACAGCTGGATAAATTTTGGAATGAATTTAAAAATCAAGTAGAGATGTTTTGATTACTTACCACAGGGAATAGAGAGTCACTTAACTTCTTTTTAGGGTAAGAACAAGAAAAATGTCATCTTTCAAGTGGTCAGATTTGGCAATAACATGCAAAATGATTCAGAAAAAGAAAGTAAGACTATAAATTATAGTAATAGGAATGAGATGATAGGAAGTTGGCTTAGTACTGCATCAACAGAGATGAAGACCAGAAGTGGGTATGGCAAGAAATGTCAGAGAAGAACCATGGGGAATGAGGGAAACACTGAGTGGGAAATATGATACATTGTTGTTGATACCATGATTTCTAGACTTTGAGACTGGAAGAATAGGAGTCAGGATGAGAGATTTGTTTACAAGAGAAGACAGCTTCTGATTTTGGATGTACTGGGTTTGAAGTGACAACAAATACATCTATAGAGATGTCCTAAACACCAAGAACATGTAGGAATAGAGTCCATAGGGATATCGAAGACAAAGGTGAAAATATGGAGAATATGGTTGTCAAAGGGATTGTCGAAACCTTGATAATGCATTTGTAGGAGTTTGTACAGAAATAGAATAATAGCATAAACGATAGAGGTTCCTTGGGGATTGTGGCAGAGATGGCTGTTCACTGAAATCTTTTCTCCCCATTTTTGGACATAAAACTGCACTATTTTTCCCAGTCTTCTTGAATTTGATTGAGTGAAGTGATAAAGGTCTCCTCTTTAATCAAATAAGATTGCAAGTGATGTGAACCACTCCAGGTTGGCCCATAGAAACCTCCTATATGAGCAACTCTGACTCCTTACTCTACTGATGGCTGAATCTGGATGATGAGGAGGTCCTAGGGGATGATGGAGCCACCAGAAGGAAGTGGAATCTCAGTCCCAGATTCGCCAAGTGGAAAAGAACTGTCCATTGAACTAAACAATTCCCCCAGACCAGTATATGAGCAAGAAATTCCTGTTCTGTTTGAGCCCAATTTTAGAGTCTGTTTACTTTAATAGTTTAGCCTATCCTAATGAAGGCAGAAATGATATATCTGCATTAAAAAGGATATTGGTGAGAAGCACTGAAAACACAGCAGAGATACAGAGGACACAAAAATTACTAAACTAGCTGGTGGAGGAAAGGATACTAAGAAGTGGCTAGGTCTATATAACCTTACGATGCCATGTAGAATAGCACCATAAGGACACAAATTACAGAGTCAGAATGATTAGAATTCAAATACTGACTCCACCAAGTAGTAGCCGAGTGACCCTGTACAAATTTTTTAACCGATAGGCTTTCTTTTCCTCATGTGTCAGATGGGGCTAAGGTAAGCACAGGACTCACAGAGAAGCTTGTAAACAGCTATCATTACTACTGTTCTTAAAAGCTGAAGACTGTTAAAAGCCACCAGGTTTGATAAGAAGGAATTCTATGGTGATTTCTCAAGGAGTCACAAATAATCTGAAATTAAAAGTCAATTAGACAAGTTAAAAAGAAAATCAGAATTGAAGTTATGACTACAGAATAAGATTTAAATTTTAAATGAAATAATGAGAGAAAGTGAAATCCATGACAAAATTACATACGAGAAGCTGGTGCAGGGTGTCATACTTAATGAGGAGAGACCCATGAATATCTGAACATACAGGAGAAAGAAACTATGATCAGGGTAAGGTTTGGAATGCTGGAGAAAGGAAGAAAACCATGAAAGTCAGGTCAGGAGAAATGGTGAAGAAGGCTACCCTGCTAAGAAAGGCATCTCTTCCCCTGACTCCAGAGAAACTAACGAGAAGAGGCAAGTGCAGGAAGTGGGTAACAGAGTGGTAATCAGGTGCCTCGTGGTCCCATCCAGGTAGCTTCAGTCTTCCCCACAGCCTGGAGAGTCTCTGAGTAGAACTCTCTGGCAAACATGACAAAGACCCCACCTTACCTGAACTTGGACCTCCTGAAATATCTCTCTCAATTAGCCATGGTTCTTCTCCTTTCTCCAACTGAGAAATCACACCAGGTTTGGAAAGCTGATACCCTGCTCATGTAAAAGAAAAAACTACAAGTGCTGAGGTTAAAGAGCCATCCACGAATTAGCTCTTTGGTATTCAGGCCTTCTGAAGGGTAAGAGGATAAAGTCAGGGCAGAAAAGGCCACAGCAATCCTGACTTGCTGTTCAGAAGGAACTAGAAGCCTCTAACACATAACCCAAAACCCAAACATACCACTTAACTTAGAAAGAGGCTCTCTTCCAATAGGCAGGTTCTAGTTACTAGGGGTGCCATCCTTACCCACTGAGACTAGGTTCCCATAGTTCTCCAGCATCACCTCCTGGTATAGATTCCGGTCAACAGGGGCCAGTTGTCCCCACTCCTCCTCAGTGAAGTCCACAGATATGTCCTTGAAGGTCAACAATTCCTAGAACATCAAATGTGTCCCTTTCCAGTTAGAGTTCAGGAAGTTGTTTGAACCTTGCCTAAATGCCAAGAGAGTCTAGTGTCCAAGCTTCCTGGACACTCTCTTGAAAACTGTTTGGTTGACAATCTGCTGGAGGTTACAAAACAACATAGAGACCAGGTAAGCTGTATTCTGCAACTTACAATTTGGCTGAAGGCAAGATACTCATGAAATATTAAAGGTGGTCACAGAACACCATATAATAATTTACATTAAGGACAATAAAGATCAGGAATATTAGAGAAAGGGGAGTGTTCAAAAGGAGCTAAGGCCAAAAGAAGATAGGGACCTTTGCTGGGCTGAAAGACTTGGCTAAAATGAGAACATTTCAGCATGGGTAAAATATCCTTAGGTGGGTAGTTTTGGTATATTCATGCATGTTTTTGGAGGCAGCATGAATTCTGTCTAGCAAGGAAGATGCCTTGACCAAAGCAGACTCTGTGTTCTGAAGCACAAGAGTCTGTTATGTATGATTTACACAAATTAACCATTTGATAGTTTTTTTAAAGTATTACCAAATGCTATGGGAGAATATATTCATAAATGACATATCTGATAAGGGGTTGACATTCAAATTATATAAAGAGCTCATGCACCTCAACAAACAAAAAGCAAATAATCCAATTAAAAAATGGGCAGAGGAGCTGAACAGACACTTCTCCAAAGAAGAAATTCAGATGGCCAACAGGCACATGAAAAGATGCTCCACAATGCTAATCATCAGAGAAATGCAAATTAAAACCACAATGAGATATCACCTCACACCAGCTAGGATGGCCAATATCCAAAAGACAAACAACAACAAATGTTGGCGAGGATGTGGAGAAAGGGGAACCTTCCTACACTGCTGGTGGGAATGTAAACTAGTTCAACCATTGTGGAAAGCAGTATGGAGGTTCCTCAAAAAAACTAAAAATAGAAATACCATTTGACTTAGGAATTCCACTCCTAGGAATTTACCCTAAGAATGTAGCAGCCCAGTTTGAAAAAGACATATGCACTCCTGTGTTTATTGCAGCACTATTTACTATAGCCAAGAAATGGAAGCAACCTAAGTGTCCATCAGTAGACGAATGGATAAAGAAGATGTGGTACATATACACAATGGAATATTATTCAGCCATAAGAAGAAAACAAATCCTACCATTTGCAACAACATGGATGGAGCTAGAGGGTATTATGCTCAGTGAAATAAGCCAGGTGGAGAAAGACAAGTATCAAATGATTTCACTCATCTATGGAGTATAACAACAAAGAAAAAACTGAAGGAACAAAATAGCAGCAGATTCACAGAACCCAAGAATGGACTAACAGTTACCAAAGGGAAAGGGACTGGGGAGGATGGGTGGGAAGGGAGGGATAGGGGGGAAAACGGGACATTACGATTAGCCATTACATAATGTGGGGGTGGGGGACACGGGAAAGGCAGTATATACAGAGAAGACAAGTAATGATTCTATAGCATCTTACTGCGCTGATGGACAGTGACTGTAATGGGGTATGTCGGGGGGACTTGATAATAGGGGGAGTCTAGTAACCATAATGTTGTTCAAGTAACTGTATATTAATGATATCAAAATAAAATAAAATAAAATAAAGTATTACCAAATGCAAAGAGAACCCGGAAGCCAGAGGGCTAAGATAATACCAAAGTATTCTTTAAGTATGGAGACATTTTATGTATTATAAATAATTCTGGAATGCATTTCAGGCCTGCATGGTCAACAAGAGCATCCATATTTAATCAATGAGAAAACCGAATTTGAGAAATGCTAAAGACATAGTATTAAATCCTGTACCAAGTGATTTTGGAAATTACCATCATTCCACTTTAAAACTTTTCTGTTCTCTAATAATATCTTCTTCTATATAAGTCCTTTTTGAAGTCATCTTTGATTACTCTAGAATTTTCCTGAGTTTCCCTATGATTCTGGGGTTTGGCAGCACAGAGCTTTGTCAGCTGCCAGTGCCACTGATCTGATTAGCTCATTTATGGTACAGACACTGTTAAACTGCTCTTGGAAGTTTCTTTTCCTTTTCTGCTCAGCCTATTTAATTTGTGTCCTTCATGACCTGCCAGTAGCTTCCTTACTCATTTTTTTTTCTTTCACAGTTCTGCTCCAGGACATGACCCAAAACACTCTTAATGGTCATTAATGAAGTATATACACCTCTAAGAATATCAGAGCCACATCCTGTTAATTTTTAAAAGTTGCTTAAAATATTTTATGATATTTTCTTTCCAGCAGATGACATCCATGAGGTTTAAGGGCAAGAACTCCATCACAAACTTTTACATTCATGTGCACACCAGCATGAGCTTTAACTTTATTGGACAAATGGCTAGAAGTTTGCTAGACTCAAGAGGGTTCCTGAGGAAGGTCACTAGCAGTGGTAAAATTACCTGTGAAATCAGTCAATTCATCCTGGTTTCAAATGGGCTAAGAAAATCCAGTCCAGCAGGCTGAGTCAAAAATATCAAAGTCCAGGGTTCTTAAAAGCTGAGAAACAATTCCAAGGAAGTGACAGAAAACTCCAACATACCTGGGATTCTGTTGTCAGAGACCCATGGGTCATTTCATACTCACAACGTTCTCCCTGGGTCTTATCAGCCACCCGAGAGAAAAGAGCTGAAGAAGGAAAAAAGCTGTGAGGTTTGTATCCCCCCAAACCCCCTAGAAAGAAAATTTGCCTGCTGGTCCGAAAGCTTAGATCTGCCAGGCCACTCCTCTTTTCAAAGTCCTCAAAGGTTCCCCATTGAGAAGAAAGGGAAATCTTTACCATGGACTTGTAAATCCAGCACAACAAGTCCACAGCTGCTTCTCCAAGCAGTATCTCCCTCTAAATACCACCCTTCATCCACAGGACGCACCCACCCACCCACATACACATCTCCACCACTCTGAACTTACCGGGACAGCACCCACCTCAGTACTCTCCCTAGTCCTACTTAGTCTAGAACCGAGGTATTCTTCTAGACCAGTTCAAATGAGGTTTTCTCGGATACCCTTAATGCTTCCGTTTCCATCCTCCCCAAAACTTTTTTTAAATCTCTACTCTGGAATCTAACTCAGGCCACCTCCTATTATATTTATTTGTATAATTATCTCCCTCAATTGAGTATTAGTATGAGTATATGCGTAGAAGTGTCTGGTTCATTTTTCTCCATCTGATAAGGTGTTAAGTATAATACCCTGGAAGGTCCGTAGAACTCAAGAAATACTGGCTAAATTTGAGGTATTAAAAATATGAAGTAGGCAACAACATGGATAGATCTAGAGGGTATTATGCTCAGTGAAATAAGTCAGGTGGAGAAAGACAAATACCAAATGATTCCACTCATCTGTGGAATATAAAACAAAGTAAAACTGAAGAACAAAATAGCAGCAGTTTGATTAAATTCAGGTTTGATTAAATTCAGGTCAATGTTTTGACAGGAATACCTTATAATTTATTCTGGGGACATTGTATCACACCAGGGAGCAAATAATACCCAGAGGAAGAGAGTTATACAGTCCTTAGTAAAAAATAGGAGGAATTTATGTGAAAACATTGAGGGTGTTCAATTAAGAAGAGAAAGATCACAGACATGGAGAAGGGACTAGTGGTCATAAAGGGGAGGGGTTGGAAAGGGTGGGTGGGGAGGGAGAAGGGGATTAAGGGGCACTATAATTTGCAATCGCAATACAGGTAGGTCACAGGGAAGACAGTACAGCATGGAGAAGACAATTAATGACTCTGTAACATCTTACTATGCTGATAGACAGTGACGATAAAGAGGGGGTGAGGATTTGATAATATGGGTGAATGTTGAAACGACTGTGTTGTTTATGTGAAACAATCGTAAGATTGTATATCAGTGATACTTTAATTAAAAAAATGAAGTAGGAATTAAGGCACGTAGAATATTGTCCTTGTATTTTTTCCCAATTTTTTATAATGAATATTGAACACCCATATGACTGGCACCTACAGTCAGCGATTGTTAACATTTGCCAGATTTGCTTCATCTATATATGTTTTTGAACTGTTCCAAAGTTGCAGACATCAAGATACTTCATCTCCCAAATACTTCAAATAAGGATCTTGTCCTGCATAACCACAATACCATTTGTCACACCTAGGAAAGCTAACAGTAATTCCATAGAATCATCTAAATATTTTGTCCATTCAGATTTCCTCAACTCCCAAACTGTCTTTTATTCTGGATTTTCTTCAAACCAGGAACCAATCGAGGTTCACACATTAAAAGTGGTTGTTATCTCTAGTCTCTCTTTCTCTAGAATAGTACTTGCCTTTGTTTCATGACATTGGATTTTTAAGAGACCAGAACATTCTGACTGTACCCTCATGATGGGCTTTATCCTACTTCCCCATCCCCTGTATTTTCTTTAAACCAGAAATTCAGCCTTTAAGTTTAATTTAGGATCAGATTAAGTATTTCTGGCATTAATACTTCATGAGTGACACCATGTGCTTTATATTACATTACCTGAAAGGCAGAAATATCAGGTTATCCCCATGATGGGGACGTATGTTTAAGAAAGTGACCACCAGATCTTGCTGTTGGAAAAGTATGTTCTTTCCTTAGCATTTAGCAAGCGTTTTGTGGGTGATACTTTGATACCATGTGAATATCCTGTTTCCATCAACTTTTCAATTATTTCATTTACAATAAAATATTCTATCATTCCTTCTACATTTATTACTGGAAGGTATATTCTGTAAAGAGCTTTCCCTCAACAACCAGAAATTATCTAAAAAGCAAGGTAAATGCATTTCTTGGTTCCAAGAACAATATATTTTCAAAGTAAGAAATCAGGGTATTAATCACCTCCAATGTTGGTAAATGGATTTTCCCCCATTTTTTTCTCTATTTTAAGTGTCATCATGAACTTGTGAAATTTTATTTATTCAAGGTGTCACAACCATCTTGGACACTTAACCTGCCCAAATCTGTCCAGTGGAAGCCCCTTGAATCTGGCTGTTGCATCCTGATACACATCCATTAGTGTTTGAGCTCTTCTTTGCTTTCTGGCACAAGATACTCCAGGCTCAGCTGATACTTTACCTTCTGCCTTCTACTTCTGACCTGGCTACCAAGTTCCTGGACAGGTCTCTCATTTGATTTAAATTTCCTTACTGTAAAATAAGAGTCTTGTAAATAAGGCAAGTCTTCCCTGACTCACATTCCTATAGGGAAGATGAAAGAAATAACGTATACAGCCACGACTCTGAAATACTGATTTTAGGTTGAACTGACCACTACTCAGGAAAACCTGACGCCAAGAGCCATAATCAAGAACTCCAGAGACCTTTAACCCAATTGTCTCCCCAAGAGATGCTTCTGTTCAGGTGTCTACCTTCCTTCTCACACCGGAAGATGCTACTTTTCCTCCCTCACACCAATCAGTGTGTTCTCACCTGCTCCTTCAAACATTTTAGTCATGTACTCCCACAGGGGCGCCTCGTCCTCGGCCTTCTTCGGATGGCGCAGCTTCACCCAGGCGCTGGGTGCGCTGGGCAGGGTGATCAGGAGCTGCTGCAGCATGACGACCTCAGCACTTCCTTCTGGGGGACTCTCTGGCCTCAGCCCAGAAGGCAGAGAGTCCTGATGGGGCTTGCCCACTTTTGATGAGGAAACTGGCGGGAGGCTTCACAGCTGCGTGGGCGTCCTCCACTCTCAGGAGCCCAGGGAGTCTGGTCCTTTTAATGTCTAGGCTCACAAGGAACAACTCCCACCTTAAGCTGCATCTGTCTCCTTACCAGGCAGCTGCAAGCTCCAGTTATTTATTCTAAGCAGCCACCTCTCTACGGTCCCCTAATGATGGCTGAGCAGAAAACATTAAAGTCAGCAAAAGGATCTAGAATACTGCCACACGGTCGGAATTCTAGAACTTGGCCCAATCACTGAAAAATTTTTACAAAGAGTACATGAAGACAGTGGATATGCACAGACCACATGGTCCAAACAGTGTGCTGGTGTCACGAAACATAAAGACTTGAATAAAACCCAATTCTTTAAGTAGTACCATGTTCAAAATAGTCTGAGACTTGGATTCAAAAAGGCTCTGGATTTGAATCCCAGCTCCTTCCCTCGTCGGCTGTGGACAATCACAGAACCCCTCTAATCGTGTTTCTCCCTCCTTTCTCCAGGGCTGGCCTCGCCAGGCCCTCCCCGCGCGGCCTGTCTGAACCCGACACCAGGGCACTGAGCGCTCGGGACGCCAAGGGTGACCGCGGGCGGCGCAGAAACGGCGCTTTCCTGCTCGTCCCCTCCCCAGACCCACTCACCCCTATCACCGACTAGGCCCAGACGCCCTCGCCCTCCCGCCGGGACCTGCAAGGGTCCGCCCGGCGCGGGGATCCTCCCACTTAGCGCCGCCTGGCCAGTGCGCCTGCGCGGCGGCTGCCTCCAGGAGTGGTTCCCAGCGTCCTCCGGGGCCGCTTCCAGGGATTCTCTGCCGGCGTCCAGGTGCTCGCGGTTTGCTGCGTCCCGGGATCCGAACCCAGGGAAAAGCAGCCCCGCTCGTGCGGAAGAAGGTGGAACCCGTGCTCCTGCCTTCAGAGATTACTGACTAGAACCGTGTCCCCTCTGCTGAGACTAGGCAGGCGAATGTTTCTGTGGAGGTTTGCAAACCTTGGCAGAAGAGAAGCATATGTGTGTCACTTTTTGTCGAAACAACATGGATATAAAAGAAGCCATACCACTTTCACATAGTATTTCATATATATTTCATAATACTATGTACGTGGAAAAGACTGAAAATGGAATGGAATCCAGTGTTCTATCAAAAGAATTTCACAGCGAGATTTTTTGTTCTAGTATTCAGTAAGTTCTAATGTTGATTGCATTCCTTATACATATTTCTGAAATGCCCGAAAATGCACAAAAGCAAAATAATTATTACCTATAATCTCACCAAGAAGAGATAAACATTGCTCATATTTGGTGCACAAACTTAACCTAAGCGCGCGCGCGCGCGCGCGCGCACACACACACACACACACACACACACACACACACACACACACACCACTTACGTTCTTTCATGCATTCTTATGTACAACGATTATACCCCAATGCTGTTTTATTGCTAGAGTTTGTCTCTTCAAAATAGATGTATGGCATTCCAAATATACTTCTACATTAGTAGCTTACAAAAACAACAATTTATAAAATAGAATAAAACCAGGTAGTTGCTAGCTTTATGAAACCCACCCACCCCCAAATTCATATGTTGAAGCCCTAAACCCCAGGGAAGCTGTATTTGGAGTAAGGAAGTAATCAAGATTAAATGAGGTCATAAGGGTAGGGCCCTAATCGTTATCTCTCTCTCCTCTCTCCTCTCCTCTCTCTCTCTCTCTCTCTCTCTCTCTCTCTCGAAGGTGCAGGCATTGAGGAAAGGTTATGTGGGGATTTAACATAAGGGGCCATCTACTAACTAGGAAGAGAGTTTCCAACAGCTGACCCTGCTAGGCCTTGATCTGGTACTTCTAGCATGCATAACTGTGAGAAAATTAATTCCTGTTGTTTAAGCCATCCACTCTTTTCTTATAGCAGCCCAAGCTGCCTAATATGCTAGGATATAGTATTTACAGAGTATGAGGCTTTGTTCTATATGCATTACATATTTTAACTGATTTAATCCTCATAGCAACCCCTCAAGATGGGTACTATTATTATTCCCACTTTGCAGCTAAGAAAACTGAGGTTTGGAGAAGTAACTTGCCCTGCATCAATCAGCTTGCAGGTGATGCTAAGAGTACATACACAATCGAGAGTGGGGAGATGTTTTTAATCAAGTCTGGAAACCTAATCAACATGCTTGATTATATAAAAATTAAAAACCTTTGTAAGCAAAAGATGCCTTAAAGTCAATATACAGATGATGCATATGAAAAACACATTTATAAGCAGATGACAGACAAAATATATATTTGGTTGACTAAAATATCATTTGTTTTTAAATATACCATAATTTATGTACCACCAATAAAGAAAAATATTGCAATTAAATTAATACACACTGCTTTCTTATAGCTTAGAATTTTATTTTATACTTGGTAAGAGAGCTCTTTAGACTATTTTTAGGCATCAATTTCTTTCACATTTCATGCTGCTGTGTTTCTGTGCCTTTTTATGAACATGGCAATTTTTTCAACATAGTGCTAAGTCACTTTGTTACTTTTAAGATACTTAAAATATCAATTAAACTCAACACGTCCAACGCCAACAATGCATATAGCTGATGTTTGGGCACCCACAGTCCATGACAATATTTCAACTACTGATTTCAGGTGAGCTTCAGCCACATAAACGTGGTGGGGCTGGGGGAAGAAAAAACAGTCTGACAGGAAAACAGGCAAAGGATATGATTAGACAATTCATAGATGAGACATCCAAATAGTCAACAAGTATATGAGAAGACAGCCAAACATGCAAATTAAGAACAATAAGTAGGCCCCACATTACACTCAAATTGGGCAAAAATAAGAATTGTAACAGCTACTGCAGGTGGGAATTCAGGGAAAGAATATTTCCATGTATTATTGAGAGAACTGTACACCAGCCTTTTGAAAAGCAATCTAGCAACATCTCCTAATGTAAAAAATACTTCTTTTGACAAAGTGAATCCATGCTAGCATTCAGAATCGTGATACTCTCCATGCTTCCAAGCATTTAGGATGGAAAGTTTAGTTACAGCAGCCAATGCCGTTCGTGCCCTACACATGTCCTTCAGACCTTCCAGTGTGCCCCCACGGATGCTGGCTGCCAGTGCCTGCATCTCTGTGCCTGAAGCTGGGCTGCCTCAAATGTCAAGGAATTAACACTGACTACCCTCCCACCACCCACTCCACAAGCCCTCAATCAACAGCTTTTGGCAGTTGCTAAGAGAGTGCCCAGTCTGCTCCCCAATGGGTGACATAATTCTGAGGTTTGCATTTTGTAGTTTTTCAGAGTTTTAGTGAGATTAAGCTCCAGTCTCCTACAGTGATAGTTAGCTTACTAGATATCTTTTATTGGCTATGTTCCTTTCCCTGTTTCATTTCCCCTACTTCCCTCTTGGTATTTCCCGTTTCCCAAATAAACTATTTGCACTCCAATCTTTGTCTCAGAGCCTGCTTGTGAGAGAACCCAAATCAGACAGCTGCTGAGTACATGAGCAATGATCCTGTAAGTCATGCAGTCCTTGTAAGGTGAGTGATCAAGCCTTACCAGCATACACTGCCCTCATTCCAAACAATAAAATCCTTGAAATTCCATATTTAATGTACTAGTTATATTCCTGCTAGTACAAACTAAAACTAGGCACAGAGACAATTCATCAAGTCATACATTCATAATTTGTGTACTTTCCTATCTATAGGAGGCACTTCAATTAAACAGCTGAAAAGACAAATACGTAACAATTAAAACTATCTTTCAGACTCACAGTCATGTCTGACTCTGAGCTTCTAGTCTAGTGAATTCATTCAGTTTATAAATCATCTTGCCACGCCACCTAAATAATCCAGCATTTTGCCGGAGTCGTTCCTTCTCTTCAAAGGAACAAGCTTCACTAAAATATGTGAGTAAAGAAAAGGTTATTCCCTCTTCACTTACCCTCTTTGTGACAATCCTCCAAGGTCCTGTGTCTCTTTGCGACTACCAGTTTCACTAGGAAGGGTGGGTACTCAAAGCTAACACCCTTTCTCCATCCTGGGAGACAATGGGACAGAACAAAGCCATCTTTGTTTGCTTTTCTTAAGTCCCCCTCAAGATCAATAAACCAGACTGTACAGTTTTGTGATATTTTTATGGGGGAGTAAGCGAAATTCAGAATTAAAATTGTAATTACCTTTCAATCTCTTAAAGAGAAAGTACTTGACAACATGGGAGTCCCCAAGGACGGTGGTCACAATCCCCCTCCCATAGGTGCCCTTTTCTTTGAGGCTCTAGTGTACAGCCCCCTTCCCTGGGAACACTACACACTTTCACCAAAGAAGGGTCTCATCCCCTGGCTTTTCTGCTTTTCATGTCTTTGTCCTGTGGTCTTAAATTCTAGTTGAAGGGGGAGATGGAATGCATATATTTAGCTCTAGTCCTTCACAAAATCCCACCGTAACTGCTGAAAGAGGGATTTAAAACCAAAGGCATAAACTCACAGAGACAAATTGAATGGAGAAGAGAAAAACAAAATTTTGGAAACTGAAAAACAGTAGTGACAAGACTAACAAGTTCTGAAAAGGCTGCATCTTAGGCAGTGGGGAAAGCCGATAAGAAATCCAATTTACACTGCAGAATCCCCAAGAGCAAAGAAATTGGTCTTAGGTAAAAATGGGGAGTGAAAGGGATATTAGAAAAGGAATATTGGTTGCGAATCTGTTGAAGAAGCAGTTAGACTCCCGGCACCCCTATGCTGCTCTATAGTTTGGTGACTCTCCTTTTCTGTCTCTGCAGGAGACTGGAGGACTATGCTCACGAGAGGGTAAAACAGAGGGGCCTCTGAACAAGGGACATCAGAACAGTTGTGGGCAACGGAGGGGGGAATGGGACGACAATATAGGAAAATTTATATATTTCCCAATCACCTTTCCAGAATATATTCGACCTAGATGTATAGGCAGCAAGTTGGGGGTGGGTTGGGGTGGGGAACCTTCAGTGACTCCAACTGGCGCACAAGAAAAAGACCTAAGGTTATTGATGTTGAGGGCTCCCTAACGATCTGCCCCAAGCAGACCCCCACTCAGTTCATGTGGGGTAGCTCTGGTCCCATAGCACTGAGGGTTGATCAGGGATTTCATCCCCACCAAGTCCAGATGGAGAAAAAGTTACTTACCAAAGAAAGCATAGCTTTGAAAACCTTGTTTTCCTCCTTGGTGGTTCTGTAACTGGCTTTTAAGAGTCTCTATACAGTATCTTCATATGCTGCTGATCTACTGATCATCTTAATGAATCATAAGGGCAGAAGATAGAGCTGCCTATAGCCTGAATGAGAAGAAACTTCTCTTACTCTGGGCTCCACTTAATGTAGGCCATTTTTCAGGTCCTCCCAAAAATTGGTTGAGCCAAAACACCCAGTTTCAATATATGTGTTTCCCAAATCCAAAGAGACTCACGAAGTACTGTTCTTTTTCATGACAGAAGTAGCAAGTTCAGCAACTTGTTCCTCACTTTTAAAAGAGTTATCCCAACAAACCTCAAAAAAATGTACTCCCTATAGATTGGACTTTATTATAGATTGCATATTACTTCCTGCTTAAAACAGCAAGTTACTTATTATGTCTCATGGAAATCTATCAGTTTCCATGAGTCAGGAATTCAGACAGTGCACAGTGAAGACAGCTTGTCTTTGCTCTATGATGTTGGGGGCCTAACTGGAAAACTTGAAGGCAGAGAACTGGAAACATCTGAAGATTTATTCAGTACCACATAGGCCAGGCCAGGGGTGTTGGCCAGAAAACCCACAGATGACCTTTGCATGTGGCTTGGGCTTCATCAAAATATGGTGGGCTTGATTTGAATGGCAAGATCCAGAGAGTCAGGAAGAAGCCATATGGCCCTTTTATAACCTAATCTCAGAAGTCATGCAGCGTCATATCTGCTGTACTTTATTGGTCAAGGCAGTTAAAAAGCTCTACCATGTTCATGGGAAGAGAAAACAGACTCCACTTTTTAATGAAAGAATGTCAATGCCAATGTCACATAAGTTGAACATTTGGGATGGGATATATATTGATGTGGCCGTCTTTGGAAAATACTATCTACCACACTGAGACAGTCAAAGCCTCTACAGGCATAGATCTAAGAGCTAGTATATTAATCAAAAAGGATGGAAACTCATGCTGCTGATTTACCAGGTGGAGGCAAACTGCTTCTGATATTTTGGTTTAACAAAAACATACAAATAAGGATAGATACCCCTTCCCAAATTATCATGGTAATAGATGTATATGAGGTGTCAGGCACTATTCGGATATAGTTCAATAAGGAAATGAGTTCTGGAAGAGCAGCTGCAATTGGTAGCACCCATTTTGGAGCTATTAACCTGGTGAAGTTGGTGACAATCTACCATCATTCTCCCAAACCTATCCATGTCTAGCACCAGCTAGACTGACAAGTTAAATGGACATGTGATAGGAAACAACACGGCTGTATCTGTTAAGTCTTTATGGGAACATTAATCTCTACAACTCCCCCAGAGATGGAAGACTGCTACTGATTTATTATTTTGGCAAGGAAGAGCTCTAAGAGCTTCCTCTTGTCTATTCCTTTCTTAACAGTTCCTACTTCACAGGTAAGCAAACGAATGTGGGGATTCTATTAGTTGCTAAGGACATCTTTTCCAACTAGACACTCAGTAACTTGGGGGAATTACTATAGGAGGGGTTTAAGGTTTCACTGGGCCTCTGGTGAAGCTGACTTAAGTCAAAACTCCATCATTACCTGATCCCCATATGCTCACTCTGACAAGTGGACAGTGATATTATGGGTACTCAGGAATTAGTGATAGCTAATGGCTAATGAGCTATTGTTGCTCAATCTTGTATGTGTGGTTTCCCCAGTGCAGTTACCCAGATAAAATGATAATGGATTCCTTTAGGAAAGGCCAAGAGTAAGGCACACATACTTATAGGGGTTTTATAAGCTCCTTCCTCAAGGATACCTGGCCTCCCCATTACTCAGTGGGCTCTAGATCTGTGAACTAGATGAGGTCTAGCAATAGAATGCAGGGCAACCTTTCTATCTTGATGACATCTGTCTCCAAACCTGGGGAAATCTGTCTATACAGATCAAATAGAACTTTAATATGCTGCCATTTATCTCGGACTCTATCCTCAATTAATCACCTCCAAAGATCTTCTTATCCATTATGATTACCATAAATTGCAGGCAGGCCCCTGTTAAAGGCTATTGGAAACATTCCTACTCCACTGAAAATATGAAGTATAGTTCCCTAGCACTCTTGACCTTCAGAAAACATCTACTAAGTCACATTTTACTTATTCTAGTACTTCTATAACACGGATCTGACAGGGATACACTGGGAAAGGGGATTACATATTTGGTAATTCATTCCAAAATTCCTTGAATCCTGGATTCCTTTCTCCACATTTTACAAAGGAATTTCTGTCACTTCAGCTTGACCATTATGTTTAGCTTTGTCTATTAAAAACATGCCCCCAGGCGGAGCCAAGATGGCGGCATGAGTAGAGCAGTGGAAATCTCCTCCCAAAAACACATAGAGCTATGAAAATATAACAAAGAAAAATCTTCCTAAAATAGAGACCACAGGACACAGGACAACATCCAGACCACATCCACACCTGCAAGAACCCAGTGCCTTGGGAAGGGGATAAGATACAAGCCCCGGCACAGCGGGACCTGAGCACCCCTCCCCCCCGGCTCCCGGCGGGAGGAAAGAAACCAGAGCGGTTTTTTTTTTTTTTGGCGAGTGCTTTTTGGAAGCCTTAAAGGGACAGGGACCCCGTTGCTAGGGAGGCAGGGCGGCCGGACTGGTGAGTGGGTGCCTGGGAGCGGCGCCTGAGGACAAAGAATATCACGCGTTTTTCCCTGCAGGACCGGTGGGCGGGTGCCTGGGACCGGCACTTGAGGACGGAGGAAATCACGCGTTTTTCCCCTTTTTTTTCCTCTTTTTGGTGAGTGCTTTTTGGAAGCCTTAAAGGGACAGGGACCCCGGTGCTAGGGAGGCAGGGCGGTGGGACTGGTGAGAGGGTGCCTGGGACTGGCGCCTGAGGACAAAGAATATACCGCGTTTTTCCCTGCAGGACCGGTGGGCGGGTGCCTGAGACCGGCACCTGAGGACAGAGGAAATCGCGCGTTTTTCCCCTTTTTTTTTCTCTTTTTGGCGAGTGCTTTTTGGAAGCCTTAAAGGGACAGGGACCCTGGTGCTAGGGAGGCAGGGCGGCGGGACTGGTGAGTGGGTGCCTGGGTCAGACGCCTGAGGACAAAGAATATCGCGCATTTTTCCCTGCAGGACCAGTGGGCGGGTGCTTTTTGGAAGCCTTGAAGGGACAGGGACCCTGGTGCTAGGGAGGCAGGGCAGCAGGACCAGTGAGCGGGTGCCTGGGACCAGCGCCTGAGGACCAAAAAAAAAAAAATCAAGTGTTTTTTCTTTTTCTCTTTTTTTTTTTTTCTGTTCCCTCTCTCATTGTTGCTGTTGTTGTTGTGGTTTGGAGAGTGCTTTTTGGAAGTCTTAAAGGGGCAGGACAGGTCACTTAGACCAGAGGCAGGGAATCTGGGGATCTCTGGGCACTGTAACCCCCTGGGCAGCAGGGAGCACAGAGGCCCCTTACAGAGATAAATAGCCTCCCAGCCACTTCCCCTCTAACGGGGCTCCACCATTTTGGAGGAGCAGCCCAAGCCAGGTCACGCCCACAGCAACAGCGGAGATAAACCCCATAGCAACCGGGCAAGAAGCAGAAGCCCTGTCTGCACACAGCTGCCCAGCACAAGCCACTAGAGGTCGCTATTCTCCCAGGTGAGGAAGGCCACAAACCAACAAGAAGGGAAGCTCTTCCAGCGGTCACTTGTACCACCTCTGCACACTATCGCTATCACCATGAAAAGACAAAACTACAGGCAGACAAAGATCACAGAGACAACACCTGAGAAGGAGACAGACCTAACCAGTCCTCCTGAAAAAGAATTCAAAATAAGAATCATGAACATGCTGACAGAGATGCAGAGAAAAATGCAAGAGCAGTGGGATGAAGTCCGGAGGGAGATCACAGATGTCAGGAAGGAGCTCACAGAGGTGAAACAATCCCTGGAAGGATTTATAAGCAGAATGGATAAGATGCAAGAGGCCATTGAAGGAATAGAATCCAGAGAACAGGAACGTATAGAAGCTGACATAGAGAGAGATAAAAGGATCTCCAGGAATGAAACAACACTAAGAGAACTATGTGACCAAACCAAAAGGAATAATATTCGTATTATAGGGATACCAGAAGAAGAAGGAAAAGGAAAAGGGATAGAAAGTCTCTTTGAAGAAATAAGTGCTGAAAACTTCCCCAAACTGGGGGAGGAAATAATGGAACAGACCATGGAATTACACAGAACCCCCAACAGAAAGGATCCAAGGAGAACAACACCAAGACACATAGTAATTAAAATGGCAAGGATCAAGGACAAGGAAAGAGTTTTAAAGGCAGCTAGAGAGAAAAAGGTCACCTATAAAGGAAAACCCATCAGGCTAACATCAGACTTCTCGACAGGAACCCTACAGGCCAGAAGAGAATGGCATGATATACTTAATACAATGAAACAGAAGGGCCTTGAACCAAGGATACTGTATCCAGCATGACTATCATTTAAATATGATGGCAGGATTAAACAATTCCCAGACAAGCAAAAGCTGAGGGAATTTGCTTCCCACAAACCACCTCTACAGGGCATCCTACAGGGACTGCTCTAAATGGGAGCACCCCTAAAAAGAGCACAGAACAAAACACACAACATATGAAGAATGGAGGAGGAGGAATAAGAAGGGAGAGAAGAAAATAATCTCCAGACAGTGTATATAACAGCTCAATAAGCGAGCTAAGTTAGGCAGTAAGATACTAAAGAAGCTAACCTTGAACCTTTGGTAACCACGAATCTAAAGCCTGCAATGGCAATAAGTACATATCTCTCAATAGTCACCCTAAATGTAAATGGACTTAATGCACCAATCAAAAGACACAGAGTAATAGAATGGATAAAAAAGCAAGACCCATCTATATGTTGCTTACAAGAAACTCACCTTAAACCCAAAGATAAGCATAGACTAAAAGTGAAGGGATGGAAAAACATACTTCAGGCAAACAACAGTGAGAAGAAAGCAGGGGTTGCAGTACTAATATCAGACAAAATAGACTTCAAAACAAAGAAAGTAACAAGAGATAAAGAAGGACACTACATAATGATAAAGGGCTCAGTCCAACAAGAGGATATAACCATTCTAAGTATATATGCACCCAATACAGGAGCACCAGCATATGTGAAGCAAATACTAACAGAACTAAAGAGGGAAATAGACTGCAATGCATTCATTTTTTTTTTTTTTTAGGAGACTTCAACACACCACTCACCCCAAAGGATAGATCCACCTGGCAGAAAATAAGTAAGGACACAGAGGCACTGAACAACACCCTAGAACAGATGGACCTAATAGACATCTATAGAACTCTACATTCAAAAGCAACAGGATATACATTCTTCTCAAGTGCACATGGAACATTCTCCAGAATAGACCACATACTAGCTCACAAAAAGAGCCTCAGTAAACTCCAAAATATTGAAATTCTACCAACCAATTTTTCAGAACACAAAGGTATAAAACTAGAAATAAATTCTACAAAGAAAACAAAAAGGCTCACAAACACATGGAGGCTTAACAACATGCTACTAAATAATCAATGGATCAATGAACAAATCAAAATAGAGATCAAGGAATATATAGAAACAAATGACAACAACAACACTAAGCCCCAACTTCTGTGGGATGCAGTGAAAGCAGTCTTAAGAGGAAAGTATATAGCAATCCAGGCACACTTGAAGAAGGAAGAACAATCCCAAATGAATAGTTTAACATCACAATTATCGAAACTGGAAAAAGAAGAACAAATGAGGCCTAAAGTCAGCAGAAGGAGGGACATAATAAAGATCAGAGAAGAAATAAACAAAATTGAGAAGAATAAAACAATAGCAAAAATCAACGAAACCAGGAGCTGGTTCTTTGAGAAAATAAACAAAATAGATAAGCCTCTAGCCCAACTTATTAAGAGAAAAAGAGAATCAACACAAATCAATATAATCAGAAATGAGAATGGAAAAATCACGACAGACTCCACAGAAATACAAAGAATTATTAAAGACTACTATAAAAACCTATATGCCAACAAGCTGGAAAATCTAGAAGAAATGGACAACTTCCTAGAAAAATACAACCTCCCAAGACTGACCAAGGAAGAAACACAAAAGTTAAACAAACCAATTACGAGCAAAGAAATTGAAACAGTAATCAAAAAACTACCCAAGAACAAAACCCCGGGGCCGGACGGATTTACCTTGGAATTTTATCAGACACACAGAGAAGACATAATACCTATTCTCCTTAAAGTGTTCCAAAAAATAGAAGAAGAGGGAATACTCCCAAACTCATTCTATGAAGCCAACATCACCCTAATACCAAAACCAGGCAAAGACCCCACCAAAAAAGAAAATTACAGACCAATATCCCTGATGAATATAGATGCAAAAATACTCAATAAAATATTAGCAAACAGAATTCAACAGTATATCAAAAGGATCATACACCATGACCAAGTGGGATTCATCCCAGGGATGCAAGGATGGTACAACATTCGAAAATCCATCAACATCATCCACCACATCAACAAAAAGAAAGACAAAAACCACATGATCATCTCCATAGATGCTGAAAAAGCATTTGACCAAATTCAACATCCATTCATGATAAAAACTCTCAGCAAAATGGGAATAGAGGGCAAGTACCTCAACATAATAAAGGCCATATATGATAAACCCACAGCCAGCATTACACTGAACAGCGAGAAGCTGAAAGCATTTCCTCTGAGATCGGGAACCAGACAGGGATGCCCACTCTCCCCACTGTTATTTAACATAGTACTGGAGGTCCTAGCCACGGCAATCAGACAAAACAAAGAAATACAAGGAATCCAGATTGGTAAAGAAGAAGTTAAACTGTCACTATTTGCAGATGATATGATACTGTACATAAAAAACCCTAAAGACTCCACTCCAAAACTACTAGAACTGATATCGGAATACAGCAAAGTTGCAGGATACAAAATTAACACACAGAAATCTGTAGCTTTCCTATACACTAACAATGAATCAATAGAAAGAGAAATCAGGAAAACAATTCCATTCACCATTGCATCAAAAAGAATAAAATACCTAGGAATAAACCTAACCAAAGACGTGAAAGACTTATACTCTGAAAACTACAAGTCACTCTTAAGAGAAATTAAAGGGGACACTAATAAATGGAAACTCATCCCATGCTCATGGCTAGGAAGAATTAATATCGTCAAAATGGCCATCCTGCCCAAAGCAATATACAGATTTGATGCAATCCCTCTCAAATTACCAGCAACATTCTTCAATGAATTGGAACAAATAATTCAAAAATTCATATGGAAACACCAAAGACCCCGAATAGCCAAAGCAATCCTGAAAAAGAAGAATAAAGTAGGGGGGATCTCACTCCCCAACTTCAAGCTCTATTATAAAGCCATAGTAATCAAGACAATTTGGTACTGGCACAAGAACAGAGCCACAGACCAATGGAACAGATTAGAGACTCCAGACATTAACCCAAACATATATGGTCAATTAATATTTGATAAAGGAGCCATGAACATACAATGGCAAAATGACAGTCTCTTCAACAGATGGTGCTGGCAAAACTGGACAGCTACATGTAGAATGAAACTGGACCATTGTCTAACCCCATATACAAAGGTAAACTCAAAATGGATCAAAGACCTAAATGTAAGTCATGAAACCATTAAACTCTTGGAAAAAAACAGGCAAAAACCTCTTAGACATAAACATGAGTGACCTCTTCTTGAACATATCTCCCCGGGCAAGGAAAACAACAGCAAAAATGAGCAAGTGGGACTACATTAAGCTGAAAAGCTTCTGTACAGCGAAAGACACCATCAATAGAACAAAAAGGAACCCTACAGTATGGGAGAATATATTTGAAAATGACACATCCGATAAAGGCTTGACGTCCAGAATATATAAAGAGCTCACATGCCTCAACAAACAAAAAACAAATAACCCAATTAAAAAATGGGCAGAGGAACTGAACAGACAGTTCTCTAAAAAAGAAATACAGATGGCCAAGAGACACATGAAAAGATGCTCCACATTGCTAATTATCAGAGAAATGCAAATTAAAACTACAATGAGGTATCACCTCACACCAGTAAGGATAGCTGCCATCCAAAAGACAAACAACAACAAATGTTGGTGAGGCTGTGGAGAAAGGGGAACCCTCCTACACTGCTGGTGGGAATGTAAATTAGTTCAACCATTGTGGAAAGCAGTATGGAGGTTCATCAAAATGCTCAAAACAGACCTACCATTTGACCCAGGAATTTCACTCCTAGGAATTTACCCTAAGAACGCAGCAATCAAGTTTGAGAAAGACAGATGTACCCCTATGTTTATCGCAGCACTATTTACAATAGCCAAGAATTGGAAGCAACCTAAATGTCCATCGGTAGATGAATGGATAAAGAAGATGTGGTACATATACACAATGGAATACTACTCAGCCATAAGAAGTGGAAAAATCCAACCATTTGCAGCAACATGGATGGAGCTGGAGAGTATTATGCTCAGTGAAATAAGCCAAGCAGAGAAAGAGAAATACCAAATGATTTCACTCATCTGAGGAGTATAGGAACAAAGGAAAAACTGAAGGGACAAAACAGCAGTGGAATTACAGAACCCAAAAATGGACTAACAGGTACCAAAGGGAAAGGAACTGGGGAGGATGGGTGGGCAGGGAGGGATAAGGGTGGGGGGAGAAGAAGGGGTGTATTAAGATTAGCATGCATAGGGGGGAGGGAGAAAGGGGAGGGTGGGCTGCACAACACAGAGAAGACAAGTAGTGACTCTGCAACAGTTTGCTAAGCTGATGGACAGTAACCGTAATGTGGTTGTTAGGGGGGACCTGATATAGGGGAGAGCATAGTAAACATAGTATTCTTCATGTAAGTATAGATTAAAAATTTAAAAAAAAAGAAAGAAAGAAAGAAAGAAAAGGGGGATTACTCCTTGATAGGATAAAACTATTGGTAAATCAAAGATCAACGCATGCTTTAAATATCCTTAATGTTGATCACTTAAAGGGTGTCAGATGATCAGCTATGGAGGTACTCTTTTCTGATAATATTCCTTTCTCTTAATAAAAAAAAAAAATAAAGCAGTTACTGTGTGCTGACTCCAAGGAGTTCTGCACAGTGGTATAGAGGGCATGTCAAAGTGTGGGCATAGGGTCTGTTTGTTTCTATGCAGAAAATCAAGGCCTAGCTTGGATACCCAGAAAATGAACTAAGATAAGATATGAGGAGGAGCTTCCGGCATCAGCACTCTCTGGAGGACTTGTGCAGGGGGATGATCATCAAAAAGCCTCCACAGGTATCCAGACGATGCTGCAGTTGTGGCTGCATCCAGCCCACCGTCTCCTGGACTTGCCATAGGAATGAGGAGGGAGATGTCTAGGCTGGCATGTGCATACAGTGAGACAACGAATTTGACCGGATCTGTACTGTTGGAACTCAACTAGGAGTTGGGAGGGGTGCAAGGTGTAGCACTCCAAAATCTTATGACTATAGACTATCTACGGTTAAAAGAACATATGGGAGGTGAACAGATCCCAGAAATGGGCTGCTTTAATTTGTCTTATTTCTCTCAGACTGTTCAAGTACAGTTGGACAATATCCATCATATCATAGACAAATTTTCACAAATGCCTAGGGTGCCTAAATGGTTTTCTTGGCTTCACTGGAGATGGATGGTAATTATAGATTTGCTTTGTTTATGTCACCGTATTCCTATTATGTTAATATGTGTGTGCAAATTAGTTAGTAGTTTAAAACCTATACATACTTAAGGTACTCTACAAGAAGATATGTCAAAGAAATAATCAATCCTCCCATATGCTACCTCTATAGCTTTTCTTCTTCCTTCCTAATTACAACCCTTAAATAGAATTCGTGCCTCATATCGAATTTACCGAGTATCATAATTCCTCCAGGTGGTAAAGATACCTCGAGACAAGTGCTGGGCATAGAAGCCACAGGGCATAAATCTGCAAAGAAGTAAAAAGCTAACCTTTTCAAACAATATGGCTTCTCTCTCACTTACCAACTTTACATTTCCCTGTATGGCCCCGGAAGATGAGTGGTTAGCCAGAGACGGGTAAGATTCCTCAAGGGAGGAACAACCTAAGACAGGCACAGTCGCAGGGGGGCCATCAGGTGAGAAACTGGGGATCAACAGAGGTGAGGCCCAGAACCTCACCCCCCCTGCTTTGAGAGAAATCTTCTGCATCCGTGGATGTTTTGCTGCCCTTGTCTAGCCTGGATTAATACTTAGTCCATAGGCACACACCTGATCATCTGATCATCTACATTTGCCCTCTTACAACACTAAACTATGTTTTCTACCTTTATCTTGCATCTACCTACCACTTCAGCATTTTATTAAAAATAAAAATAATAATAATAATAAAGGGAGAAATGTGGGATCAACATATAAATCAAGTACAAAAATCAAACGAATATTCATATTTGACCTGATTGTTTATAGGTCATAATGCGTGATCAAAACCGAAAGTTTCTGTGATGAATGCCCTTGTACTGTTCACCATGTAAGAATTTATTCACTATGTAAGAATTCGTCCACCATGTAAGAACTTGTTCGTTATGCTTCAGAAGATTGGAGACTGACGAGAATTAGGCTTGAGATGGATTAATGATTGTACATTGAGCGTTGACCCCCCCCATACTGAATTTTATTGTTGTTAACAACCATTTGATCAATAAATATGAGAGATGCCCTCTCAAAAAAAAAATAAAAATAAAAATAAAAATAATAATAATAATAATAAAGGGAGAAATGTAGGATCAACATATAAATCAAGTACAAAAATCAAACGAATATTCATATTTGACCTGATTGTTTATAGGTCATAATGCGTGATCAAAACTGAAAGTTTCTGTGATGAATGCCCTTGTACTGTTCACCATGTAAGAATTTATTCACTATGTAAGAATTCGTTCACCATGTAATAACTTGTTCGTTATGCTTCAGAAGATTGGAGACTGACGAGAATTAGAATTGAGATGGATTAATGATTGTACATTGAGCATTGACCCCCCTATACTGAATTTTATTGTTGTTAACAACCATTTGATCAATAAATATGAGAGATGCCCTCTCAAAAAAAAAAAAAATGCCCAGATGCTTGAACCAGGACATTAAATCTAAAATCTGTGGCAGACACATCCATATCCATAAAGAGCACTAGACCTAAAGTTATATTTTTCCCTTAATTTTTTAAATTAAAGTATCATTGGGATACAATCTTGTGAAGGTTTCACATGAACGACCTTCTTGTGGTTTCAACATTCACCTATAGTATCAAGTCCTCATTACTTCCCCCCAATTACAGGCACTGTCGGCATAGTAAGATGCTATAGAGTCACTACTTGTCTTCTCTGTGCTATACTGCTTTCCTCATGACCTACCTATACTGTGACAGTGAATTATAGTGCCCCTTATCTCTTTCTCTCTCTCCAACGAGCCTCCCCAACTCCTTCCCTTTGGTAACCACTAGTCCTTTCTCAGTCTGTGATCTTTCTCTTCTTAATTGAACACCCTCAATGTTTTCACATGAATTCCTCCTATTTTTTACTAATGACTTTATAACCCTCTTCCTCTGGGTATTATTTGCTCCCTGGTGTGATATGATGTCCCCAAAATAAACTTTAAGGTATTCCTGTCAAAACCTGAGTCTAATCAAATTTACCCTGAATTTAATCAAACCTCTAACCTAATTTCCAGTTCCCAAGTAAATAAAAAATGTAGAACTTTCTATCAATTGGCCTGAGCCCTTCAAAAAGCCAATGCCATTGAAATGAAAATTAGGGGCACTGTTCCAATATAAAAGGAACCAAATAGACATATTAACCAAATGCAATGTATAAACCTAGATTGGATCTTGGTTAAAAAAAAATTCTTGGAAGTAGCTGGCAAATTGAAAATGGATTGCATTTTAGACAGTATTGAATTACTAACTTTCATTGGTATAAAGATGGTATTGTGGTTTTATAGGAGAATATATAATTCTAAGGAGGTACATGCTTACATGTTTAGGCGTGAAGTATCACTAGGTCTGCAACATACTTTCAAATGATATAGGGAAAAATGTGTTGAACATTAAAACTTTGTGAGATTCCTCTATGTGGTTGTATGTAATTATAGTTTGATAATGTCCATTGCTCTTCAGCCTTCTTTTGTACCAATTTATCCATTTTTCTGATGATGGACATTTGGGTTGTTTCTAGTTTGGATCAATTATGAATAATGAATACTTCCTTCTATGAACATTCTTATGCTTAATATTCATGAACATGCATTTTGATTTGGTTTATAACTAAGAGCAGAATTGCTGTGTTGTAGGTATATTTATCTAACAACCTTAATAGATAATACTAAACCAATCTGCAAAGTAGTTGGATCAATTTACACTCCCACCAGTTGTGTAGGAGCATTCCTATTGCCACATTCTTGGCAACACTTGGATTATCTTTTTTCATTTTAGCCATTCTGGTAGGTGTTTAGTGATGTTTCATTGTGGTTTTCATTTGTATATCCCCAATTACTAATGAGATGGGCCATCTCTTCATGTATTTGTTAATCATTTGGGTATCTTCTTGAAGTGCCTAGTCAGGTCTCTATTGCCTATTTTTCTACTAGATTGCCTTTTCCTTGTTTTGCAGTTTTTCATATACTTTAGATATACTCAAGCCATTTACTCTATGTGTTTCAAATATCTTCTCTTATTCTGTAGCATTTCTACTCTCTTAATGAATCTTTTGATACAGTTTTTAATTTTAATCTAGTCAACTTTATCAATCTCCTTATGACTGGTGCTTTTTAACTCCTGTTTAAGTTCCTCCCTCCCCACCACCATGGATAAGTATTCTCTATTATCTTTTAGCTTTATTATTTTGCATTTCAAATTTAGGTGTGTAATCCATCCATAATTCATTTTTGTTATGGTGTGAGGTGGAGGGTCAACTTTCACTTTTTTCTATATGTGTATGTCATGTCCCAAGATCCTTTCTTTCTTTCTTTCATTCCATTGCTCCTGATCGTCACTTTGATAAACTAATGTGTATGGGACTATTGCCGGGTTCTGTATTCGATTCAATTGGTCTAAATGTCTGTTAAGCACAAATTCCACACTGTCTTAATTACTCTAGTTTCATGATAAATCTTTAATCTGGTAATGTAATCTCTCTGAATTTGTTCTTTTACCAAGATTGCCATGGCTATTCTAGATCCTTTGCATTTCCATATCAATTTTAGAATCAGCTTGTCACTTTCCACAAAAAAGCTTGGTGGAGATCTATGCACTGATGGTGGATTGTCTCTTTTTCTCTAAAGTTCTATCAATTTTTGCTTTATTTGAGACTTTTAAAAATGCATAGTTGTTTGGAATTTTTGTATTTTCCTTGTCAATTGAACCTTTTTGGATTACCTAGAAATCCATTCTGTTTCTAATAATGCTTTCTGTCTTAAAATCTTTTGTGAATATATTGATCCCTGATTACTTTTTATTAATACTTGCCTGATTGTCCTTTTTCATTCTTTCTTTTTAAACGTTTTCCTGTCCTTAGGCTTCAGGAAAGACTCAAAAGATCTTCACTAGAAGAACTTCCAAAGGATACTTAGGTGAGTAAAGTGGTCAGAAGAAAGGTATAAGATGCAAGAAGGAATGGATTTTAATAATCCAATCTAACAACCTCAATATATTTAATATTTATTTCATTTATAGTATTGTACATTTTAATTGTTCCACTTTTCTATGCTTATTTTTTATTTTTACCTTGTCTTATTCTTGAGGAAGATGATTGATAATTTTGCTTATTTGCATTTTCTTATTCCAAGTTTTACTTCTCATTGGTTTGTTATTTACACAGTCTATTTCCCCTCTTAAACATAATCCTCCAAATCTTACTATATATGCATTTGACCCTTGAACAGCAGAGGTCTGAACTGTGCATTCTACAAATAAATATACAGTACCTGTAAATATGAATTTCTTTTTCACATTATCTTTTCATTTTTGATGTCTAGTGTTAATTAGATACTGACAGGGAAGTCTTGTAAAAAGATGATGTAAACTTACAGTGTTGATACAGTACAGTATTTTCTCTTATGATTTTAACATTTTCTTTTCTCTGACTTTATTATAGGAATACAGTATATAATACATATAACATACAAAATATATGTTAATACATTTTATGTGATCAGTAAGGCTTCTGTTCAACAGTAGGCTATTAGTAAAGTTTTGGGGGAGTCAAAAGTTGTACTTGTGTTTTCAACTGTTCAGGGCCCAGTGTCCCAAACTGTGCATTGTTCAAAAGACAAGTATATTTAATTTGATAAAGCCTGTTTCTTTACTTTTTTAACTTCTTGAGTTCACTCCTCAACCCATCAGAATACAGCTTCTGGCCCCACCACTGCACTAAAACTGCTTTCACAGATTATTTCCAAATGCTGAACTCAATATACATTTACCAGTCCTTATCTCACTAGATTTCCTTGCTAACTTGACATTTGTGATCATCCCTCCTTCTTGATATTCTAGTTTCTAAGGTTCTGTGACATTGCACTTTCCTGGAGTTTTTTGTTTTGTTTTGCTTTCCATAACTCTCTGACTAGCCCTTATTCTCACTCCACCTCCTCTCCTTCTTGGGCCTTTCCTCCTTAACTCCTGTTAACAACGAATATTTCCCCCAAGATTCTGTCCCCAGCCCACTGCTCTTATTTTTAAAATCCACACTATGTGATCCCATCCACTCTCATGACATTGATTACACCTCCATGGCACTGAATCTCAAGTTCATTTCCCCAACCTGGCTTCTTTCTTGAACAAACCTCAGACTCAAATCCATTTTTAGTTGGTTAACCAGACCTGGATATATCTTAAATTCAACATGCCTAAAATCAAACTCCTAATTATCTACATTTTTTCCTCCTCTGAAAGAGAAAAGCCAGTTTCTCCTTCTATAAATTCTCTCTCATACAAGCTAGAAACATGGGAGATTTCTTTGACTACTCTTCCTCCAACCCATATCTCATTCATTACTGAGACCTCCCAACTCTAGTTCTTAAAATATTTTTTAATTATGTAAGTTTCAGATGAACAGCTTTATAACTTGACATTTGTAGTGTATGTAGTGTATACTACATTTTGTACAAATCGCTACGCTACAATGTGATCATGTAAAATATTTTTTCTGGTTGATTTTCCCAAATAGTATTCTGTGATAATTAGATATTCCAAAAATATGGATCCCATGGAAAAACAAGTCTTGGTTTAGAAAACCATGAATAATAAGTCTTTACTTGGGAGACTGAAAAGACAACCACGGATTGGGAGAAAATATTTATAAAACACACTTCTGATAAAAGACTTATCCAAAACACATGAAGAGCTCTTAAACTCAACAAGAAAACAACCTGATTTTTAAAATGAGCAAAGACCTGAACAGACCTCACCAAAGATATGCAGGTCAGAAGTAAGCATATGAAAAGATGTTTGACATGTCATTAGGGAATTTAAATTAAAATAATGAAATGTCACTCCACACCTATTAGACTGGCCAATATCCAAAAGACTGACACCACTAAATGCTGACAGGGATGTAGAGAAACAGGAACTCTTCTTTATTGTTGATGGGAATGTAAACTGATTCAGCCATTTTGGAAAACAATTTGGCAGTTTCTTACAAAACTAAACAGACTCTTATCATATGATCCAGCAATCACGCTCCATGGTATTTGCCCAGATGAACTGGAAACTTGTCCACGCAAAAACCTACACACAGATGTTTAGAGCAACTTTATTTAAAATTGCCAAAACTTGGAAGCAACCAAGATGTCCTTCAGTAAGTAAACTGATAAACACTGGTACATCCAGACAATGGAATACTATTCATTGCTAAAAAGAAATGAGCTCTCAAGCCATAAAGAGACATGGAGAAATCTTAAATCCTACTACAAAGTGAAAAAAACTAACCAAACTGTATGACTCCAATTACATGACATTCCTAGACAGTTAAAAAACAAATTTGTGATTGCAAAGGGCTGGGGTAAGGGAGGGATGAATAGGCACAGAGGATTTTTAGGGCAGTGAAACTATTCTGAATGGTGTATATCTATCATCATATGTTTGTCAAAACTTGTAAAAAACACATCGAAGTGAACCCTAATGTAAATTATGGATTTTGAATGATAATTTTGTGTTCATTGATTATAACAACTGTACCACTGTGATGCAGATGTTCAATAGTGAAGGAAGTTGTGTGTGTGTGGACTGCGGTTATAAGGGAACTCTTTCCACTCAGTTTTGCTGTGAATCTAACACTACTTTCAATAAAGTCTATTGATTTTTAAAAAGTCTTTACCCCAAGACTTTTCAGAGCTATTTCTATGTGGATATTATATTCTAGCTGTACAAGAGTGATAAAACATGCAATCTTACCCAAATTTATTTTAGCATTTGGTGGAACACCTTTTAGCATCTCACACACACTGCTGCTCCGTGCCACTCCATTCTCCCCCCGCCCCACCTACCAGGCCCTGGTTCAGTCTTGCCATCTCTCTGATTCCTGAGAGCTGGTCTTGTCAATCTGGCCCCTCAACCATATTGTTCTCAGCAATGCAAGAACAATAAAACTTGAATCTATGTCATCCACTATTTATAGCACTTTGGGCTAAACCCCTTCCTAGGCAATGGGGAGCCCCCCATGATCTGGGCTGCCTCCACCTCAGTTTCATCTCTCACTACACCAGGACTCACATTAGACCTTAGGAATGTTCAACTGTTTGTGCTTCCCTGAATGTTCTGTGCTCTTTCAAGTGTCTTTATCTTTGTTCACATGGTACTGTCTGGAATACTCTTCACCCCAAACCCAACCTCCTACCCGCTGGCTAACTCCTACTTCTCCTGTAAGACTCAGCTCAAATGCCCCTGTCCTTAGGAGGAGGCTAAGATTCTTGATGAGGCTAGGAGCCTCTGAGCTCCCATAACACACTGGATGAGATTCTAGGTTTGTTGTGCCACAAGACTGTGAACTTCTTAAGAGCAGGGGCTATGTCAGATTGATTTTTTCTTATCTGTTCTTCCCCATTTCTAACAGCTGATGGGCCCCAAGGCTCAGTCCTCCTGTCTTTATGCTTTCTCCTTAGGTGACTTCTTCGTCTCATGGCTTTACATACCATCTATACCCTGTTGGCTCCCAAACTGACACCTCCAGCCACACAGTTTCTAGTGCAGACATGTATACTTGTGCTCCTCCTCCTGATCTCCACATAACCGGCTGCTCACTCAGGCGTCAGTTCAAATGTAGCCTCCTCCTGACTACTACTTCCAAATGGTCCCCTACCCGTCTCCCATGAAATTGGGGAGTTTTGACTCATTGTTTTATTCCAGAGGCTAAGACAGTATTTAGCACATTGCAAAAACACTTATCATTAAATATTTGTTGAATGAGTTAATGACTGACATGAGTCTGGCACATAATACTTGCTAATATTTGAGGGCTAAGTGCCCAAAATTATGCTAATGCACCACAGGAATTGTTTCATTTTACCTTAAATGTTATTTTTGGCCCTATTTTACATGGGGATTTAGCAGCTTGCCAAGTAGGGATATGAATATTGGTGGCTTGATCCACAACTCACTTTCTTAGGCACTGCGCTATTCTGTGATTTCCATCTGGAAGTATTTAAGAGCTGTACTCAAAGAACAGAAGGAAAGGAAGAAAGTCTCAGCTTCTCTCTCTGTGAGTGGGGAGGAGTACTTCTAGTTTTGATGTTCTGACTCTAGCAGGTGCAGATCTCCATGTTTCCCTCAGCTCAGAACTCCAGATACCACTGGAGAAAGACCTCCATTCTGACGGCCTGAGCCTGAGCCTGGCTTTTGGGCAGGCCCAGTATAGGATTTTTTAAAATACAGGATGTGGAGGAACTGCCCCTGGAAAGCAGAAAACCTGGGTGCAACTTGTCCTTCTTCAAAAGTGACACACAGTAACAGCCAAGCAAACAGTCCTTCCCTGCAATATTTATTAAGGAATTTACACATACACAGGAGGAAGGCAACTAGGAACTGTGGTTCCCACAGATAAATCTTTTAAGCAAAGTTTTCCTGTTTTAATAGTCAAGTAGGGTGAACAGTGATTGGGAGGAAAGCTGTGTAGGCTCTCGGCCTCACCACCTGAAACAGGTGAGGAAACAGAGCAGCCTCGGGTACACAGGCATGAAAAAGGGACCCGCAGATTGGGAGCAGGGAAAGCAGGGAGGCAGCTATCTATGAGATCGCAGGTTTTTTAAACCATAAGAAAAAGTGGCAACAGTTGTAGGCTGTTGATAAATTAACCCCTCTCTGTGTAAACCTAAACCAAAAACAAAAACACTCAGAGCAGATGGGCAAAGAGTGGAGGCAGGATCCGCGCGCACACACAAGCAGTACCTATGTGAGCTCTGCACTCCCGGCAGGGCTGTCCTCCAGCCGCGGAACCAGGTCCTACTGCAGGAAGGACGGAGGTGGGGCACCTTCGTGAAGTCTTTGATGCTAATACAGGCGGACTGAAGCAGCAAGTCCTGAAGCCTCAGATCCAGAGAGCAATTCAGGGCAAAGTGGAGTGGTATTTTTGCTCATCCTCACCGGAGGTGGTTTGCCTAACCCCAAGGGTGGGGCCAACCTGAGTTATGACTCAAGGGCCAACCGCATCTAAGATCCAAGGAATATTTTATTTCAGTACGTTCTTGATTCCCATAAATTAGGGGAACAGGATGCCTCCCTGTTCAATCAAAAGTTCACAAATGTAGAAATGGTTTATTAACACATACAGAAGTACCTCTCAGCCTCCCCTCTTCGACTACACACACTCACAGACCTTTCTGAGAGTCTGACAGGAAATGTAACCTGCAGGAAAGGTACGGAAAGGTGTGCACGTTTCTCCCGCTGATTAAGTGCCTTCTGCCAGCAATTCCCAAGGTGCTGGTGCCAGGAGAGGACTGGGGCTGAGGCTAGGAGGGAGTCAGGATGGCTAAGGGACATGTACAACATAAAGCAACGGAGAGGTCCGCGTGTTGGGAAGTGGCTGGGTAGGGCAGAATGCCAAACCCCAAATGACGACTGAGCAATTTCTAAACCAGAGGGCAGGAAAGGGGGGCGGAGTGGGAAGGGTCGGGGGAAGAGTCGAGGAAAGAGGGGAAAAGGGGACAGGGCTGAGGATAGTGGTAGCCATACAGGTGTTTTGTCTTTATTTCCACATCTGAGGGCTGAGAGTCTGGTTTGCCGCCTGCCCATTTCCGCCGCCCATTGACGGTCCGTAGCTCAGCATGCCGTTGGCCCCACAGAAGTTCATTCCGGCCATCTGCTGGGTCATCTGAAAGGGAGAGAGGAAACTTTCATACCAGGCTGTGAGCATGCGACGATTTGGTGCAGGAAGCAGGGTAGCACGTCTGTGGGGAGGGGAGATGAGACAAAGGGAACCGGTGGGCTGCGGATCTACCCTGAACCTTAATAGACCAGTTGGAGGAACCCAGACCGCGCAAGTGAAGGACTCCTCAGAAGGGGGATGTCCTGACTAAACGTCAGGGAGGGGAAGGAAGGATCCTGGAGCCAGTCAACCACAAGCGGCACGAGCACGTATTATTTCTCCTTTCCAGTCTCTCATCCGGAAAGGAAGGGCCTATCGGTAGCTTGCGGAGGCCACGCTGGGAGCATAAAGAGGAGCCCCGGGCAGCGCTCCCCGCGTCTCTCCAGCAGAGTCACCACTGCAGAGTCAGTGAGAGTGCTGTGCGCGCTCAAGCAGACAGAGGAAGAAGGAAAAAGAAACTGGGCTCTTCAGAATAAGCAAAGGCAAAAAAAAAAAAAAAAAAAAAAAAATGCTGACACGTCTTCAGCGCACGAGGAGGGAAGCTGCCGGGAGAAAAGAGCCCATGGAAAAAGGCCTGGCGGGGAGCCGGAGCCTCTTTACGGAGCAGATTGAAAGTCTGGCCTGTAGCTGTGAACAGAGAAACTGTTTTTCAAAAAAAAAAAACACAAAACTTTAATTTCCCAAGCCTGGTATGTTTTCTGTACAAGTTCTTTTCTTTTTTTAGGAGAAGGTCGTATTTTTCTTCCACCAAGTTTTAAAGAAAATTTCAAGCTTACCGAAAAGTTGAAAGAATAATACAATAAAGCCCATATATCCTTAAATTCACAATTGTTAACACTGTGCCGTATTTGCTCTCTGAGATATATATGTGTGTGTATGTATAAACTAAAAACTCTTGATAAGCATTGAAAATTGCAGATATTTTGACATTTCACTCCTTAATAAGTCAAGAGGCATTTCATAAGAACACTTTCCTAGAACCACATGCAATTCACATGCTCAAGAAATTTAGTATTAGCATAACACTTCATTTTCATATTTGTCTCTTTTAATCTAGAGCAGTTCTGCCACCGTTTTTCTTTTTTTCCTCCTGACATTGTTTTAAGAATCCAGGCCAATTATTTTGCAGAAATTCCTTCAATTTGGATTTCTCATGTTTTCTAATGGTTGGATCCACGTTAAATATTTTTGGCAAGAATTCTTTGTAAGCGATATTGTGTCCTTTTTTTGTACAAGATACCAGGAAGCACACAGTATTAATTTGGCCCATAGTCGGCAGTTTTGTGTTTGATTCCTTGACTAAGGTAATATCCATCACATGTCTGTTCACTGTAATTAATAAGAAGTCTAAAAGATATTTCTTTGAGAATGTGTGAATATTCTTTCTACAAACATTAAATTCGTTGTCATTCTCCTGTAAAGAAGGCTCTCCTTCCCTCTATCCCACATTCATTTTTTGAAAATATCACTATGGACTTAAGGTTTTTTTTCCCCCTTCAGTTTGTTATAATCTACTAGCATCATTCTTTTTGATGTTTAAATTGTCCCATATTTGGACAGTGGGAACCCCCAGAAGCTGGTTCATGTGTGCTTTTGGTATTACCTCATAAAACTCATTATTTATATAAATATGACAGAATGAAAATAAGTGAATTAAAATCCCGACTATAAAATTTAGGGGAAAAAGGGCAATGCAAATCACGCTTTAAAGCAAGCATATAGTATAGATAAACTGGAAATTGAGGTAGAAAACAGAAAAATGTAGAACTAATAAATATTATTATTACAGTTTTAAATATATTAGATCTGTTCTACTCCTTTGTTTTTCTTCTTTGGGAATCTCTAAACATATTGACATTAGACCTTCTTTGCCCAATTCCTCTATTACTTTCTTTCAGATTCTTTTTACTGCTTTCTATACTTAGTTTTCCATTCTCTTAGGTGTTTTGTGCGTTTCATTAATGCCAAATATATTTTCAGTTGAATCTATTCTCCTTTAGCTAACCTGTAATTCAGCTTTATTTCTATGATAATTGTGTCTTTTTACAATTTCTTTCCTGAGTTCAGTAAACCTCCAGGGTTTTGGTTTTTTTTTTGGTCCATTTTGGTTCTAAGTTTTAGGATTTCTGATCCAAGCTATTTTATCATATCTTGCAAGTCCTTGTTAAAGGATATTTAGTTCAAGTTGGTGGAATGTAATTTTTTTCTACTTAATATTGGTTGGGGGGGGTGTATTTTCATCTCCCAAAATGTTTTGACTTTTACCTTCTATTTTCTCAGAGTAGTTCTGTATGAATGTTACCTGCACTTTAATTTGTAGTACTTCATTTTTTTCTGAATCAGCAATGATACAGACAGGTGTGAGGGTTTGGGGAGGCTTACCAGATTTCTTAGTTCAAGGGCGCCCTCTTCTGTTAGTATAGTGAAATGACTGGGGGGAGGGGAGAGTATGTGTATCTTCTGATTTGGTGAGTCTCTGTTCCACTTCTCATTTCTTACTTTCCCTTCACCGCCAGGTCTCCAAAGAGCACCTCCTCCTTCCAAGTCATCCCCACCTCTCCTAGAATCAATGCTTTCCCAAAGCTACTACCTGTAATCGTATTTATTCAAGTCCCTTATTTTTGATTCTCCAAGTAAAATCAACTTACTTCCAATCTACTTGTCTCAGACCTCTCATTTTGAGAATGTCTCTTAACAGGATAGGTCTTTCTCTTTCCAGGGGGTGATTTTTACCTATGTTCTGTCCCTCTAGCCCTGCTCCCTCTCTTCTTTTCCACATAGTGTCTCTATGATGCTGGCTCTACTGGATTTAGGTGTTCACTGCCACGTAAACTGAAGTTCGTAGTATTCTGTCTACTAGGTGCAGTGGTCATGGGTTATGGGTGGTTTTATCTGCCCTCCTTGTGTATCCGTATAGGTTGTTTTTGGTTTTGTTTTGATGAATGTGTGGAGAGATTTAGATGTAGGCAGTTACCCATATTCTACAGCAACTCCGAACTCCTCAGAGAGTCTATGTTAGACCTTCAAAAAAAAGCAAACTTAAGGTTCCTGGAATTCTCTCATTTCCACTGCAAGGATTCAAAGGATAAGGCAGAGACACAAAGTAAGACAGCTGTGAGGAAACACACCCAAGCCTTGCCCAAATACAGTGGGGTAGTTTACCTGAGTGAGGTTCCACTGCAGCTGCTGGGCAGACTGAACTCCATACACAGGCTGGGGCATAGCTGCCATGCCTGCCAGGTAGCCAGCTGGCTGCGTGGTCATCATTCCATTTGGCACACCCATCACTGATGCCTGCATGCCACCCATATAGCCTGTAGGCATGGCCATGGGGGCAACCATCCCAGAAGCTCCTGGCTGAGCTACCATGCCTACTGGTGGGGGCATCATGCTTCCCATCATACTGTTAGGAGGCGTAACTCCAGGGAAGCTGGGGTAGGCTGTGGGGTATGCCATCTGAGCAGGAGCCATGAACATTGCTGCCAAGAAAACACACAGAGATATGTCAGAGAGGAAAGCACACTAAATCAGTTCAAATACTCATGGCTACTCCTTTTCACCTAGAATTTCTCTGGACTACTCAACTCAGAATGTTTTCTTCACAGAAGTGTGACACGAGACCCCACAGACTGTGGCTGTGAGTTACATTAAAGTATCTGCTGATACTTTGTGGCTTCATAAGAACCGTCACGTTCAGGCTAGTCTCAAAGCAACTGCCCCTTGTCACAACATATTTCCTGCATGTAAGTCCTCACGTCTCTATCTGGCATATTGCCATGAGCCCTGTGAAATCTACCTTGGGCAGGCAGCTGAGGCATCTGGGATCCATACAGTGAAAGGATGGAGTCTTTCGAGAGCTGTTTCTTGCCTGTTTCTTCTGATTTGCTCCCTGGCTCTGGAAACAAGTTCAGGTTTTCAGGAACTGAGCCGGCACTCCCTGCAGTTGGCATGGAACCTACAATCTTCAGGCAAAGAAGGGAGGGGAGGAATTGGAATGGTCCTCACAGGGGTCTCCGTCGGGGCCCTCCCTCATCTCTCTGCTACTTCTAACATTTGTAGTAAGCATTTATGGCTCAAGTCAATAGCTTCCTGACATGTTTACCATGCAAATATCTGAGAACATCTGATAGTTAAGTTCTGGTACAATTCTTTGTTCTTTGGCAAAACAATGTGTTTTGATGAAAAACAAACAAGTACAAACAACCTACAAATGATGCAGCCAGAGAGAGAACTGAGTTTACATCCCAGGGTAGCCATCCACTAGTTGTACAAGGAGAGGCCAGTCACATAACTTTGCTGAACTAATGTTTCCTCATCTATGAATTGCCCATTTTGTAGGGTAGTGAACACTTTAAATTATAAATGAAATACACAAAAGCACCTAGTACTGTGCCTGGTGCATAACAGGTATTTCACAAGTGGTAGCCATTGAAAGTTCCGAGCTTTTCATACCTATGAATTCTCTGGCAGCATCTCAGGCTGAGGCGCTGACCTAAAGCGTCAGCCTTTACAGTCTGACACCTTCGACAGAAGCCCATTCCAAGGCCCACTCTTTTTGGGGAGGAGACAAAATGAATGAATAGTAACCTTAGGCTGTAAGAGCGATGACACAGGGTTGAGGGAAGAATCAAGAATCAAGAAAACCAAAGTCCAATGCCATCAAGGAAGCATGATATGGTTTCATGATTAATTTATCAAAATCACCCTTATTGGGATGCCCTTTAATCCTGAGGAGCTCACCAGACTCACCTTCCTGGAAACAGATGAGGGGGATGGGACAGAGGCCAAGAGATCTAAGTCCTTCTCTAAGGTATTGCTGGTCTTACTATTTGCAATGGAGCAGGATATAGGAGCATCTGGAAAGAGAGATCAAAATAGAATGCAGCAACACTCACTAAACCCACACACTTTCCTTCTATTCTAGATACAAAGTAGACAGAGATAACCTCTAGGCAACATCATGGACTGGAGATTTAGGCGTCTGGAAGCTCCAGCTTGGATGGGATATCACAAGAGGCCTCGCCCCACATTCCCAAGAACACTCTGGAGAACCTGCAGCCCAGTTAGCAGGCACAGGGTAGGGAAACCCAGGCCGGGAGGCCCATCAGCACCATAGCAAGGGGCCTGGCTCGCTCCCTTCTGGCTTTCTGTATAGGACTCATTTTCAGAGAGAAATGAAAGATACAGAAATTAGAAGCCTAAGTAGCCAATAACCTGAATTAGCAGAAATGGTCTGAAAAAAAGTACAGCCACCAGAACTGTGCAAAGTAAAGAAAAGGTTCTGTTTCTGAATGGGGCAGAACCACTTGTTCAGGGTTTCAAAGGTTTGGAGGAAAATGACCACAGGTCATAGGCCACCTCAGAAAGAGGTCATGCCTGAAAAATGAGAGGGATGAGGGCAAGGCTCACAGGTACTGGTTTAGTCAAACGTGCCAACATTTGCTGAATGCTTACTATGTGCCAGGAAAGGGGCTAAAAGCTTTAGAGGGACTATTTCATCTAATCCTTCCAACAGCACCTCAGAAGTAGAGAGGCTGATCATCCTCCCTGCATGGATCAGGCAGCTGACGTTCAGAGGTCCAGTAAACCACCCAGGGTCATGCAGATAGTAAGTGGCAGAGCTGGGATTCTTTCTGGCTCCAAAGGCCATGCTCTTAACCACTACACTGTCCTGTCACTCGGGAAAATATAAACACTTCTTAGAACGACTGCTCAGATGTAAAACAACAGGAAGAACACAAAGAATAATCTCAGCAGCAGACATAAACTGAAGAATCCCGTCTCTGCGTATGTTCCCAGGATCACAGAGAATTCATCAAAATTTGTAAGATTACGGGAGTGGAAAGGTCTAACTCTTACCAAGGCCCAACAAATCCATGACAGGTGCTGTGGATTTCGGGGAGCTTTTCCGAGGTAGCTGTGGATCTTCTTTTTTCTGTGGCTAAGGTGAAAACGTTATAGAAAGAAATGAGCAGGTGTTTTGAGCCTTTTTTCCCCTCTCCACTGTAAAGCCACAGGTATTCTTGTGGTTTGGTTGCTGTTATTTAAAGAGCATCACCAAAGAACCAAAACTCAGGAAGTGTCAGGCGGAAGAATCAAGCCAAGAGGCACAAGCGCATAAATCAAACCTGAAGTGGAAAACAAAGATATCATCTGTGCTTGTTTGGTTTTCCAAAGAGAGACCTTTCTGAAACCAAGAAACCACAGATCAGGGGGTCCAACAGAAGTAGCAGTTTTGGGTCCCAAGAAAAGAGAAGAATAAAGGAAGGTGTCTGATGGCACAGGCGCCGAGAGCCAATAAATCTCCCAGTGATTAGAAAACCTTTAATACCAAAAGGGAGATCAGTTTAAAGATTACCTAATTCACTCTGCCAGTATCATTAATGACTGTGTTCTGCAGACAGTGCAATTCAGAATGATGATAAAAGGCTCTTCCTTAAGCTAATAGTAAAAAGTCCTCTCCCAAGATTCCAAGCTCTTATATTAGAGTTATCTACTACTACAGCCACAATATGTCCTGCAGAAAAAGAAAGGTGTCTACTTCAGTATGACAAAGCAAGAATAGAAAAAGGGATTGTTTAAAGGATTAGTAGGACCTGGTTTCTGGACTGTTCTTTACTGCAACAGGAAAATGAGGAACAGAAGGCCTAAGGAGAGAAGGACTAATGTAACACCTGCTCAGAAGGTTTCACATAGCCTTGGCATTCTAGCATGGAACTGCCTCTTGCTCAGATGGGACAGATGCAATTCCCAAGCTCCCATCTGGCCCCAAGAGAAGTGTTACAGAGCAGAGCAGGCAACATCAAGGCAATGGAAAAGCAGTAGAAACGGCAGCAGGTGATCTAATCTAAAAGTGGAGCCCTTCAGCCCAGCTGCCATGGTGCACTGTGCTATCAGCCCCGCCGCCGCCCCCCACCCCCACCCCTCTGCACAGAGAAACACACCCAAGGCCCATCCACAAGGTACAAATTCTTTCCCACTTACCATTTTAACTTTCTCGAAAACAACAGGTTCCATCTTTTTCTCTGGGGCTGGTTCACTCCCTCTTTTCCACTTGTCATCCTTTTCTTTCTGTAATGATTTAACAAAACAAGACAAAGAACACTGGCCCCATGACTAACAGTTTCATAAATTATAATCCCAAATGTCCAAACAAGCCACCAAAAAAATCTCTACTGAATCTGATGCAGGAGTCTGACAAACTTGGGGGTTTCTTGGTGTGGGGCCCAAGAGTTGGCCTCTTCCACAAACCCAATGCTGCAAGAGGATCCTTTAAATCTCTCAGCACCTGCCCACCTCGTTTTGTCTAGCTCACTTATGATTTGAAATGTATAGTCTAGGCTACAAAGAGGTCAAAACGTTTCACCAGTTTGCTGCCCCCTTTCCAAGTTGAACTTTCTCATGCTCTGAGGGGTCCCTCCTCATCCTGGTACACCAGTAAGTTTGTGTTCATCTTATTCAGCATATACCCCTTGTGATCTTATAAATTCAATCCTAAATTCTCTCAATCTTCACTTCCCTTTATGAAAACCAGAAAACACACTACTATTTCAAGTCTAAAGATTAGGAAAACAAAAAAATCAAGGACATAAGGCAAAGAAGAGGAAAAGGACTAAAGTATCCCTTTTCGGGTGTCCTTAATGTTGCCTCTATGAAACCAGAAAGCACATCAAAAATAAAATACTAGAAAGTCTGAGTTTGTGTTACTTTGAGGCATTCTCCTAATACTTCCATAGATCACAATGTTATTGGTCACAATTTTAATATCAAATAAACATCTAACTGCATTAACAGAACCACAATGTAAACCTAAGAACATAGGCATATAAAAGGAATATAGCATACAGATGAAAAAATGTTCAGCCTTGCTAATGATAAAAAAGCAAATTTTAAAATGCATTTTTTTGGGGACAAAGATCTTAATAATATAATACCTAATGTTGGTAAGGATGAAATAATACTAGCACGCTTATACAATGCTAAGAAGACGATATAAAAAAGTACAACTTCCAGAAAATAATTGGCAAAAGTATGAAGAGACAAATACTGAAACCCTTTGACCTAGAGAAACCATTTCTTGTTATGTACTTTAAGAAAATAATCCAAAGTATGGAAAAGGTTATATGCACCAATTAATGCATCTCAGATCAGAATTATTTATGCCAAAGAAAAACTTAAAAACCACAAACTTTATGTCACAGAAGGAGAATGGTAAAACACTATCATCTAGTTACTCACTGAAATATGCAACAATTAAAAATTATGAAATCTATATAAGTAACACAAAAATAAGTATGTTAAGTTGAATGAATGCGGTAGAAATTCTATATAATTATGCCTCAAAAGAGTAACTACAATGGAAAAAAGAGGGAACACACCAAGGTGATAATCATTAGTAAAGGTGAGAGAAGTAGGCACAATTTTTCCACTTTTTCATGTTATCTGTAAAATGATATCATAATCACAACGAACACATGTGCCCATAGCCCATATCTTTTTCACAGACAGTGTAATAGTTTAATACAGAACACTTTAAGTTAAAGATGTTTAATCTGTCCATTTAAAAAGAATACCCTTCAATTAACAAAGTCAATTTTCTTTTCAATTTGATATTAAATGGTTTCACTTAGCAAATATTAATTCTTGGCATATAAATCTTCATAAGAATATTTTTAAAGATCCAAGCACATCAAATAAAAATTTTTGATATAGCTTTTTGGTAAACAGGGGTATTTCCTTCCTAAGTCAAAACATTCAGTGAGTAAAACAGGCTGTTTTTATGAGTATGGTACACCAGCAACATAATTATTAATGAACACTGTCTTCTTACAGCAACTCTTCCCCTCCTCCCTCATCTTCTGGATTATCTCAGATGCCCTTTTCTGACCTCATCTGATTTCATATCTTCTGGTACAATGAACAGAGCTAAGCAGACAGATCAGTTTTCTACAAATAAAAGAAAATGTGTGTGCTTTTGTTTCAATCCCTTTCTGATGAGGCCATCCAAGCTGTAGCTGTACACTGGGTTAATTCTTTCTTAGAACAGTTATGATAATAACTTCATAACTTCCAAGTCCCTTTTCTGGATGACTACAAGGTAAGGGTTCTTCATACTAAGTTGAGAAGGAATTATCTTCACCTAGCTACATATATTACCTCGCACTTACTTGCCTACATTGAAATTCAACTAACACCACTTTTCAAAAAGCTCAAAAGATCTGGAGCTGATTCCAAAAGGCTTGGCTTTAAATGACCTGGAGGGCTTAGAGCCTCATGCAAACTCAGTGATTTCACTGGTTAGTACATCTTCCATTAAAATAGATCGATAGATAGATATGGTAGAATAGATATCCTGTAATGCATAATATATATACTATAATATATAAAAAGATAAGGAAGGAAAGAAGGGAAGGGAAGAAAGAACAAATGTACAAACCTGTGCTAGACCTGGGGAATCCCACACTCTCTATTCTTCTGTGGCTATAAAAACTGTCTATTATTCCTAAGAAAATTTACTGTAGAATCTTGTCAAAGGCCTTTTAGAGGTCTGTATAGTCATATTTATTGGTTCTCCTTTAGTTGTCATTAGTCAGGCATATTTTCTTCTTCCAGAAACCATGTATTTCCTCCTGTATGTTACAGTTGACTTAGTTATCATATGCTGTATTCAGATTCTAACCACATTTCTAGGATAGAAAGTATACGTGGCAGCTGGTAGTCTGCTACTAAAACCCTTTTTAGGAACAAGGTCCCATTGGCAATCAGTCCATTGACATACTGGGAACACAATGGTGAAACTGAAGGAAACTGGTGATTTAATTATACCTAATTTTGTTGGCCTTGTTTGCAGAAAAAATATACACACACACACACTATATATATGTAAATACACATACACACACATATTATCCTATTTGATCTAGTATACCCCAACATGTCCATTTAAAGAAACAATTTGGAACTGGGGATCACATCTAGAGACAGATCAAACAGAATTCACAGATGGTTTGCCCTGTCGGAGGCAAAAGTTTGCTCCATGATATCTCATGGTCTTGATTCAATAACTGGCTTTTTTCTACTTTTTGTTTTGTTTTTTTTTTAATGGTTTTTGGAGTGTTCTGGTAGCTGATCTTCAAATTCTTCCCTGGCCTGATTAATAAGAAAATAACTTATTATGAACAAAACTTGAAAGATTTACAACCAACCCTAAAGGCATTGATGTCCAGACTTCGGTCCATGTATTTCTTCTTCTCATATTTATCTCGAATAAATCCCTCAACAGCTCTGCAAAAAGCTTATTAAGGATAAATCAAACAAATCTTTCCCACAGTATGACTCTGACGGGTCAATTTGTACCCACAGGATGTTGTTTTCTCTAGCTCCTGCCTGGTTTTCCTCCTGCCTGCTCTTGTCTCTTCACATGTAGTCTCCTGACACCATAACCTTAAAATGTCTCCTTCATGGTCTTCCACTGCAGGGAATCACTATTCCTGTGATTTTCCTTCAGAGTAATGAGAGCAGCAAATGGGCTTAATCTTCATATTGACATCAGAGGACCCTGTGGCTCTTCTAGACTACAGGTAAAGTGGTTAGTTACTATTTTAAAATCCATAGGTCAATAGGCCATAAACAAAGGCACCTGAATGCCCCTTAAAAATATAAATTCTTGTGCCCCACTGCCAGATTCTGATCAGTGGGTCTTTTGCAGGGCCTCAGATCTGCATTTCACAGGTTTGACCTGCACCCACCAAAAACCATACTCTAAGATGGTCTACAAATCTCACTTTGAGAAGCACCAGCCTTTAGGCAGTTTGGTTTTATGAGCTGGGTGCTATCCCCTGTTGAGGGGAAGGTGGAAGAAAGTTAGTAACTGGTTCAACAACAGTTAATTCTTGCACACAGAACACAAAAAGGAGTTAAATTAAATGGTAGTTTTGCTAATTCAACACAGTAAACTATTTTTTTAATCAAACAGTACATTCAGAGATCAAAAAACTATTGGAGATGTCACTTTATAGAAGAATTCACAGTGAACCACTGTGGTCTTAATTCCTAAATGAGCCTTCCCCGTGTGACACTGCCATTCTGACATTAGAAAGTATACATGTGTTTTCTGTATGTCTTGGTGTGGTAGAGAGGAAAAGCAAGACTTTGATTAATGCACAGAGAGATGGCCCAGTGAGATCATGGGTCTTCAATTTTTGTGACTCAGCTTAACCCCAAAATACCACTCAGCCTTCTAAGTTGCTCCATGAAAAGATATGGTTCTCTCTATAGCATCTTACTATGCTGACAGACAGTGACTGCAATGGGAGGGTGAGGACTTGATAATATGGGTGAATGTTGAAACCACAATGTTGTTCATGTGAAACCTTCATAAGATTGTATATCAATGATACTTCAATAAAAAGAAAAGAAAAGAAAAGAAAAGATACGGGTCTATTTGAGGTCGTCGGAAGGTCTCAGGAAGGTAGGCTTCGTAGAGTCGGTTTGCCTTTCCGTTCCCCATCTCTTGCATGCACTGTGACCAAAGACAAGCGGAAGCATGGAATGTCAGGTCAGGAAAGGACTGAACACCCAGTCGCAGCACTTTACAACTGCAGAACCAATCTGGAGAGTGGCACAACCAAGGTTTACACCTGTGCGTTCTGATTTCGGATCCGTGATTCTCTCTGCTCTGCTCCCAAATATCTGCCCCATTATTGTCTTTGCTGTCCCTCCCAGTTCCTTTTACTGAAAGATTTGTCTGACAAGATACATTTAATCCAGCAATAATTCAACATCCCATTTGAAAGTCCAAGACTTACAGCTACCAATCAAAATGTCTCCTTGGCAGGCAATAATCAGTGCCTAACCGTCAGGCAATAATCAGGTGATAATAACAATTCTGAGTTTATACTATTAATTAACCTATTCAGCTTTATTACCAATAAACTTGTTTCCATTAGGCTTTTCAAATAGACTCCTTGTGAGGGATAAATCCCAAAGTCTTTTTTTTTAATCTTCAAATTCCCAAATACCTCCATGGCACATAATTTCCTTCATAAGATACAGTAAAGTATAACTGAAAAACATAACTTTTTAGACCTTTAGTGAACCTATAAAAACAGTCTAAGGTCATTTTCTGGTTAAGAATAATCTTTTATTCCATCACCAGGTTTAGTGGAGCCTCTCTTTTCCTCCATGAAAAAAAAATTTAATGACTAAAAAATTTCAACATAGGAAGACAGTAGAGAGCAATGAAGCCACATCAGGATGCAGATCTTAGGCCAGCAAGACTCACTGACTTAGGTGTCTCACTCTCAGCCCACTAAACTAACAGCAAGCAAGATTAATATATGCATTTTAACAATAAAATAAGTCTGAGTGAGAAAATTTTTTTTATGAATATCTGAAACTACAAATGTTGATCTGCAAATGCCAAGGATCTTGGAAAATAATCCAAAGATCCTCCCTTCATGGATCCATGGACCATACACAACTTGTGTTTTGAAAAAGGTAAAATATATGTAGAGTAACTGTATTTTAAATAGGTTAAAATTTTCTGTATTAAGGTATGAGAATTTGCATAAGTGTATAACAACTAAACTTTCCTTTATCTTCAGTTTTATGACCAGTTTGGCTGAAATTCATTTGTAACTATTTAAACATGGAAAAGTGGAAGCAGCTGGTTTACTCTAAGTCTATGTAAGTACCTGAATCTGTTCTTGAGTCCACTGGTCAAGGTTAACTGATTTTACCCTGGATATGTGCACCCCCAGATTCCTGTGGATTCCAGCACATCGAATGCAGATGAATACACCAATGTTCCAGGAGGCCCATCGCGGCCCTGTGAAGGTCAGGAACAGGGTAATAAGGTACAAATTAAAACAACATTCAAGGCCCAAGCTGGGATATTTAGATTATCAGTCAACATTTCTACTAGACATAAGTGAGAGAATTGTCACCACAATCACCTTTTTGTTTTTTTTTTCATTCCTCCTTGAAGCAGCTTTTTTTAAGCTTAGTTTTAATTTTTTAAGTGTACAATATAGCGATTTTTAGTATATTCATGCAGTTGTGCAGCCATCATCACCATCTAATTCTAGAACATTTCATCACCCCAGAAAGAAATCTCAAACCCATTAGCAGATACTACCCATTTCTTCCCAACTCCTTCTCCATCCCCTGGCAACCACAAATCTACTTTCTGTCTCTACAGATTTGCCAATTCTGGACATTTCATATCAATGGAATCATTCAATATGTTGGTATTTGTGTATGGAGCAGTGTTTTACAGTGTTTGATAATATGAGTGTTGAAATGCATGCATTATAATAGTTTCTTTATATAAAGAAATTTTGCAGAAAACAGTGCAAAGTCATGTCACATTCTATTTAGGATCTTACATGAAGAGAAACTTTTCAATGGTGGTGGGGCCTGGGTTCAGTTTTCCTAGTAGGAAAAAAGATACAGACATACTATGCCAGCCAAACAAGTCTCAACCTGAAATTTAAAACTTTGTTCATCTTCCCCTCCCCACCAGGCCTATAAAATATGCATCTAGATTAAGTTAATAGGATCCTTCCCCAGGGTTGATGTCCCTACTTTACCCAACTATAAAATTATCTAGATTAAAGACTTTCAAATAACAAAATGCTTATTGCAATAAAAAAGAAATCTCATATATAATTACTAAGTCACTGTGTTGTACATCTGAAACCAACAGAATGTTGCATATCAACTTTACTCCAATAAAAAAGATCTCAAGTATATATTTTAATTAAAAACTGCTACACAATCTCCCATCCCCTACCAATTTTGCTCACCCCAATCATCACTCTAGAAAATTATCAAACTCCTCTTCATAATTTTTATACAGGAAAAAAAGGCAACTTACTTTTTATATGACTCCTGCGAAAGACTTACTGAAAAATCACTATTATTTCCATCTCCATCATTCCACTTACCCCATAAAAGAAGCATGACATCTAAGTTAGAGTTGTAATAAAGAGGAAAAGACTAAATTGATTTTCTATTGAGATAAATAGGACCTGTGTTTAGAACAACAAAGGGCATAAGACTTCAGTTCTGCCAGATACAGACAATTATTTGGTTTGTCTATGGGTTTTGACAGCAGTTTTAATGAAGGAATGCTAGAATCATAAAGAAGAATATTATTCTTAGGTATATTTGAATCCATGATTATTATAAATAAGAATGCATTTTTTTGATAAAGATATATCTCAGAAACTAGGGCAAATACAAATACAAAAGCTCAAATCTTACTTATAGCCACCAGGTGGTGTTATCTGCCTGAACTATTATCCCAGTACCGTCTTGTTGCTATTATCTTATTAGACTCAGATTTATCTTCTAAAGAGACCTTCAGTCCCTTCAAATTCTTGGATAGATTTGTACAGTAGGTCTGCAATATAGCTATTAAACATACCAATGATTCACACACTTCTTTTGGTGGCAGGGAGTTACATAAACACAACATGAAAAACCTAAACAGATGTGACTAACGTTTCTCAGGGTGCTCTATGTCTATTTTGGGTTACAGTTTTCATAAAAGAACTCAGATATAATCTGAGTTATATAGGATTAAAAATGGAACCAAAAGTTAATATTTCATGTTTCTTTACTACTTCCCTTTGCTGTAGATGCTAGAACTCATAAAACAGTTAAAATGTATGTTTGCTAGCACAAAATCAGAAGGCAAAAACACTAATTAAAAGTTAGCTGTGGAATGTTACACTGATTCCTTCATGGTCCAAAGTCCAGAGATGGCAACTGCCATCCTCTAAGCCACTGTCACAACTGTGGAATTTCTCCATATCTCAATTCAGAGTATTTAAAGTCCTTTTGTCTCAGGAATACACACCTAAGACATGAAACTCTGGAGCCACTAACAAGGTCTCAGTACAGAAATACAGGCAATAATATTTTCATGAAAGTCGGAAGAGAGCTTCCTCTGTCCCCCTCCTACATCCTTCCTACAACCTTTTCCCAGCGAAATCATGACAGTTCTATCTCAGACACAAAGCCTTCTTTAGTTTTAAGCCACTAGATTTATTAGTCAACAACTGTATGCTCCATAAAAGATTCTGAAACTGGAGAAGACGAAAACAGGAGACCTTAACAGTTACTTATATGGCTGAAAACATGGGGAAATGGTGTCACTATGAAAAATACAATATTTGCAGCCAGAAAAAACTTAAGTTTGAATGCCAGCTCCAACAATAATTAGCTGTGGGATCTTCAGAGAGATACTTAAACTTCCTAAGCCTCAGTTTCCTCATCTAGAAAATGTATACAATAATATCTACCCCATAGTGCTTAGAATATAGAGAAATAATAATAAAAGAAAGCTACATATAAGAACATGGTACAGAATGAAGTTTCCAGAACCCATTTTCCATTTCTTGTCTTCACTGATAAGGGCTGTTCACATTCATATGTATATTCCATATGTATATAAAAACATTCTATGTAATAATACAGAATGTTTCTTTTTAGACAGGAATATGAGTTTCAGTACTAAAATGTTGAACCAAAACTGAATGACTGAATATCAGAAAGAAAAAATTTACCATGGATTCAATTTTAAAGTCTTCTAGAACCATGAAATTTTAAGCAGCTCCCTTTATCTCCCCGAAAATATTCTTTGAAAATGTACTATCTGAACCCCACCTGTTCCCTTTTTCTGCTGTACACCCCGACCCTGCCCCTATGCTCACACATGCCCCTACTACATATACAAAGGCAGGCCCAAAGCTGTCAACCCAACATGCTTGGGTTCCACAGTACCTGGTATTGCTTCTACCAGGCCAGCCTACTTAAATCTGGTATATTTGCTAAGATAAACTAATGGTTCAATATGTATTTTTCATGGCAACCAAGGAGAAACTATAAAAGATACCATTCTGAAGTTGAAAATGGAAAGAGACTCTGAGAGGGAATATTCTGAACAATTTAGAAAGCAAAGAGGATAGACAAGCAAATAAACTGGTGGTGATTAGCACAACACAAGTACAAGGTCATAGCTGAGTGAACATATTCAAAAGGAGCCCAAGAACAGGGTCAGGAAGCATTAAATGATATTAGAGTTAACATATAATCACTCTGTAATAGGACTCAGTGAAAATGAGGGAAGTATATGGATTTGGTTGATCTGTCAAGAAATCAACCATAGTGGCTATAGTAAGTACCAACCCAGTATTAAGGAACTGTGGGTTGCATGTATTTTGATAAGTCTCTCTGGGGCTTATGTCTCCATTTTAAACTGGAAAGCATATAAGTAAATCCAATTTACATTCAACTACTAGACAGTTTCTACATATTGAATAACTACTGCTGCCTGCTGTAAATTTCCCTTGCAGCCAAACCTCCCCACACAAGAGCATCTAGGCATAGAAGGGTCTAGGCTTTGAAAAGACCATAGAGAAGAAAACTAGAGTTACAGATAGCTTGAAGCTACTATTATAATAACTACAGCTCACTTATTTATCAATAAATAAATGATGGGAAAAAGAACACATTGATAAATCAATGGTTACCCATACTTAGACTTGCCAGCATCATGGAGTTATTGAAAAGTTCTTCATATTACCTCACACAAGTTAGAATGGCCACTATCCAAAAGACAAGAAATAAATGTTGGCAAGGATGCAGAGAAATAGGAACCTTCCTACACTATTGGTGAGATTACAAATTGGTGCAGCTGCTGTGGAAAGCAGTATGGAGGTTCCTCAAAAAACTAAAAACAGAAATACTATTTGACCTAGTAATTCCACTCCTAGGAATTTACCCGAAGAAAACAAAATCCCTGATTCAAAAAGATATATACATCTCTATGTTTATCACCACACAGTTTGCATAGCCAAAATATGGAAGCAACCTAAGTGTCCAGCAATAGATGAATGGTTAGAGAAGAGGTGGTACATATACACAATGGAATATTATTCATCTATAAAAAGAAAAGAAATCCTGCCATTTGAAACAACATGGGTGGATCTAGAGAGTATTGTGCTCAGTGAAATTAGCCAGGTATAGAAAGACAAATACCATATAATTTCACTTATTTATGAAATATAAAAACAAAGCAAAATGGAAGGAACAAATAGCATTAGATTCATAGATACTGAGAACTGATGAGTAGTTACCAAGGGGGAGGGGAGTAGAACAGGGCAAGGGGTGGGGGAAGGGAACTGTTAAACCACTGTGATGTACATTTGATAATAAAAAAAATGTTTTTTTTAAGAGAAGTTCTTCAACAGGTAGGTCAAGGAAAGGAGAGAAAATCTGTTTCATTTCACATCCATCTATGCTCTGTTGAATTTACCTTGGACTTTCCCAGAATTCATGCATCTTTACCTAGACCTTCTCATGTCTCACCTATAAGCATTCATTTTTTTAACATTATTTATTGAGTACCTGCTGTGTGCCAAGCACTCAAACCAAAGAACTTTTTATCAAAGGCAGAGCAATGAAGATGAGATTCCCTCATTCAAAGAGCTCATAGACTAACAACTAATTGGTCTCCAGACTCCCCCCAGATTAATTTTTCTAGAACATTAATCTGTATAGTTCAGGCCACCTGAATATAAGCCTCTTATGTAGTCTCATATATAGAAGTGAAAATGTTGATTGGTGTAAACTTTCCGAATGACATATTCAAACTGGACTCTCAGTCTCTCACCACAAAACCTGCTGTTTTTCCATTCTTCTCCATCTTAGTCAAGTACACCTTCATTCATTCAATTGCATCAGTCAGAAAATTACACATCTTTGATACCTCTCCTTCTACTCTATACCATCAACACCAAAATGTCTCTCAAATCATTACCTCTTCTCTCCATCTGCAACACTATTTTTTCTAATCCAAAATCACCAAATCTCCTGAACTAGTGCAATAACCTCCTAATCTCTCTCCATTTTTACATACTCTTCTCCTTCAACCCCAAACCAAAACCATCTCCACAAAACAGCCATCTTGAGCTCTTCCAGGAGCAAAAGTGACCCTGTAACTCAGCTGCTTAAAACCTTCTATGGAAGGCTTCCTTCTGTCACTGCTGGATTAAAGAACAAAATCCTTAACATGTTCTCCAAGGTCTATATGATCTGGCCCAGGCCTACTTCCCCAGGCTCTCAACTCTGATGATATCAGCCTTCTTTCATTTCCTCAAAGCATGTTCCTTACTTTTGGGCTTTTGGCCTTTGCACATGCTGCTCCCACTGCCTAAAACACTCTTTCCCTAACCTCCATCTACTCCATGTAGCTTGGTCTACTCCTACAGATCACACAGGTCTCAGGTGAAAAGTTTCGTCCTCAAAGAAGACTCACCTCAGGCCCCCAATCTAAACCAGATTATAATCTCTCTTCCATCTTTTCTTCAGATTTTTACATTTTATTATAGAGAATTTCCAACACACAAAAGCAGAGTATAATTAACCACCACCTCCAGCAATTATCAACCTCAGGCCAGTCTTGTTCCAGCTATTCTCCCACACACTTTCCTTCACTCCCAGCCCTGGAATATTCTGAAGCAAATCTCAAATATCATACATACCATTTCATCTCTGTATACTTTGGTATATGTCTCTAAAAGATAAGAACTTTAATTTAAAGGTAATAAACATTCATTTACACTTTAATTTTTCCAAGTTGTACCACATTTTATATTTATTTGTGTGATAGTTTAACATGTCTTTTCCACTATATTAAACCACAAATTGCACAGGAGCAGAGAGCAGATCTGTGATGCTCACTGCCATATTTCTAGGGCATAGCACACAGTTCCTTGCCCAGCAACAGAGAAGCAAAATTTGTTTAAAAAATTAACTGTAAGTAAATCCTTTGACTTCCCCCTCTACCCACCCAGCTTATAAGAATTCACCAGGGAATAATAGATCAAGTGCACAAGAAATGTATTAAGAATGTTCATTAATGTATTAAGAATTCTAATAAAAATTAGAAACCCCATAGATTACATAAAGGAATTATAATATCACCATACAGTAGGGAAAATGTTTTGTAACTATTTAATATAGAAATATCTCCATGTTATATTCATTTTAAAATCCAGTTTTAAAACAGTATACAGAGCAATTCCATTTTTAAGAGTGTGAATAAAAGTATATGTATGCACAGAAAAAGATGGCTAAAGAATATATGTAAAATATTAAAAGCTATTATTTCTGGATGGTGGAGTTTTGAAATATCTATTTTCTTCTCTATAATTTTATATACTCTGAATTGTTTGTAATGAACTTGTATTACTTTTGTAATAAGAAAAAACAGTACAGGTATTTTAAAAACAAAACAATAAAGCTGCCCATGGCTCCTTAGTGGCTGTAGGCTAAGTTGAAACTCCTTAACATGATATATAAAGCCCTTTATGAGTCTGTGCTTTAGACATGCTGAGCAAGTCATCATTCTGAAATATGCCATGTGCATACACTTTGTTACCTACACTATTTTTGTTACTTGGACTGGTTTTCTCCTCATTCCCTGCTTGACAAATTTCAAAATTCAGTCCAATGACACCTCTTCTGTGAGACCCTCCAATGGAGTCAGTCTTGACCCTCTCTATGGCTAACAGTCCACTGTATGCTTCACTCTTCTAACACTTAATATCTTATCATAGTTGCTTACAAGTCTCTCTTGCCCTAAATAGACTGTGAGCTCTAGAAAGCAAGGACCACACACTTTCATCATTAGCACAATGCTTGCAAATGGTACACATAAAACAAATACTTGTTAAATGAAGTCATCAATAAGTAAGATAACAGTATAAAGTTTTTTCCTGTTACACAAAATGAAAGTTTTCAAACACTTTAAAGGTGACAAAAGGGGATTAGGTTACTTTGGTGAGGCTCCAAAGGCAGAACTAGCACCTATGAGTAGTCGATTTTAGCATACTCTGCTGAAGAATTTCCTAACAATTATAGTTGTGTGAAAACAAATACAGCATATCCAGGAATAGCAGAATCCCAGTAGGTGCAGCCATTCAAGCAGAGGCTGGATGATCAGCTCTCAGGGATGTTGAGAAATGACCCCTGTGCAGTGGGTGGGCAAACTGTGAGTCTTAAGCGCCCCTCTGTTACACCACAGCTCCACTAGCTGATCTGCAGGTCCCTTCCTGCTCGACATTTAATAGTTCTGAAAAATACAACATGAGATAATCAGTTTGTGAAAATGTTAGGTCTTGATGAATCAAATTCAGTTCATAGAGCCTGTGACTAGCATGGAAACCTGGCTGAGATGGGACAGATACATAAGGAAAACCTGAATCAACAAACTCTGATTTGAAAAGAAGTAAATTCTCTTTGACTTGGCCTGTCATAAACTCCAACACGAAATTTGGGAGTCAAAGTGAAGAAGCAGTGGTATTTGTTTTAAGAACAATTTTAACACTAGTTACCTCAGTTCCACTCATTATATCCCTTCACTCCCAGATTCACTACAAAGAATGTAAAGAAATACCAGTGTCATCTTGGAGAAATAAAGCAGGGCTGCTCAGAGGTATGTTTACCAGCCTATTTTCATCTCTACAAAAGAGAATTCAGCTAGTTCCCTATTCCAAAATAACAATAAACAGAAACTTTGAACTTCTGTAAGTGCAAACATTTTAAGGAACCACGAGATCAAAATAAGGGCTTACTCAATCAACCTCTGCTCTCAGAATGCTCTGTAAGAGAAGTCTCTTTCCGTCTGGCTCATCTTGCAAGAATGTTGTTTCCTTTTGTCAAAAAAGAGACACTGTTCACATTCACATATTTGGGGAAAAAAAGCAGAAGTTAAGCTTTTTAAGTGTTTGAAACAAAGCAAACAAACATTTCTGAGATTGTTTAGAGAAGAAAGGCTAATACTACACCAAGGAAATTGGAAAATTAGAGTTGGAAAGAACTTTAGAAGCCACTGAGTCTACCTCCCAATGAATGTAGAAGAACCTTCTCCAGATGACCATCTGGTACCTCCTTGAACAGCTCCAATGCTAAGTCAGTTATGTACCATTTCAAAAGGTAGTCAGTTCTACTGTAAGATGGCACTGGTTATTAGAGAAGCCTTCCTTACACTGAGTCCCATTAATCTGCCTCCTTACCAATTTTATCTCTGGTACCACTTCTACACTCCTTCCGTATGCAAGATAAGGACAGAGTGTGGAGATTCTAGCAGAAGAGAACAGTTCACACATTCAACCAAAATGTACGCCAACTGAACTAACTTAATTCAGGAGGTCAGTGATAGAATAGATGTAGCAATCAGACTCCCGTGATATCATGGAGATGAAATAAAACAACACTATCATTCTACCAGGTGACCAGAAAGAGGTTAGTGAAGTAAAACACTGCTAAGCACTCATCAATGAAATGATTAGTCAATCTACACCTAATCCTATTTAAGTAGTTAACTTAAAATGGAATTTCTCTAAAAACTAAAGCTTGTAACACTAGGAAATCAACAGGGAAGCTGACTGGAGATTAGGGGAGGAAGGAATGGACATTCTTCATCTTTCTCTAGTCATTAGCTCTACTTCCAGACAATGGATCAGCCTTGACTTTGCTCAGGCCTGGGCAAGGGAGGACGAGGAAATTAAATACAACATAGGAAATTAAATACAACTGAGGAGCTCACAGAAAGAAGTCCCAAACAAGTCCCAATAAAAAAGAGAAAAGGCCAGGGGCCAAAACAAAGCACAACTCTACAGCTGATTGCAGCAGGTTCCCTCAGCTCCTCTACACATTGGCTAGTCACTTCCTTTAAACCCTAGGAAAACCAGTACTTGCTCTGGTCCAGTAACATGCTTGCACATGCCTCATGTTAGTTACCTGGCCCCTGCTATCCACAGAGCAAAAGATATGGGTTATCTAAGCTGTGCCACTAGTCGGCTGTGTGACTTCAGAAAGTCAGTTCACTTCTCTGAGAGTCAATAACCTCACCTAGATTAGAGTATCTCTAAAATCTACCTTTTCTAAAAGATAGTAACTGTCTAAAATTTATTAAACTACTCTGAAAAGATTGAAGGAAGGGAAGTTAATTTTTAATAAATTTAGCTACACATCAGTCGTCTTATTTTCCTGGTTTATTAGTTGAACTAATAATAGGGCTGTAACTCTTCCTTTCTATCCTAGAACTAGTGTTAACTATCCTAGAACTAGATGGTAACTAGTGTGTACTTAGGTGATTTGTTTTTGGTAATAAAGAACTACCAAATCAACCAACCTGCACCATTATTACTTAACTCTACTTCACAGAATACTTCAGATGGGAAAGGATGGGGTCCTAATTTGGACTTTTGTTTGGCTCTGAAGAGGATATTCTGCCAAGGAATGTTCTGATGACATTACCGCCCCATGCAAATACATGTAACTGGAAGCCCATTGCCAACTGAACTCCAAACCTCTAAATGAGCCTTAAATTCTTCCATGATCTGGACCTTTCTAGAGATTCCTATTACACATCTTCTCACTTCTATACACCAATAAAGACATCACTTCCCTTAAAACTGTGTGTGCTGGTACCAACTGCCATCTTCCAGCCACAGGGAGAAATCTGAGAGCGTGAATCCTACTAGTCACCCAGGGGCCTTTTTCTGATTCAAGGGTGAGATATAGACAGAGGGACTTCAGGGCACTGTAAGTCCCTGATTCCAACTAGAGGGTCTCCGCCGCAAAGATGTCTTCTCAGGCAGCCCTGGTGCAGTTGTAGAGTGCTCTTAGTGGTGCTCTCTGGGAGCCTGAGACAAGGCCCAAATCTCTTGAGGTTTCCCTGGGAAGTTCTCGTATGTGCTGCTGACTGTTCATATAGAGAAAAGTTGACATATTTTACGGAGGGGAAATTTTTTTTTTTAAGTCACAAAATTTTCTGCCTCGATTGAAGAATCTCATGAAAGTCAGGAAGATTAGCCTGATTTCACAAGCTGATGCCTCTGGTGGAGGCCAGTCTTCTGACGTCACAAACATTGAGTCTAGCAAAACTTAACACAAACCTGAACAGGTCTACCTCTTCACTTGAAGATACAGTAGGCTTTCTCAAAAAAGAACAGAAAAGTGAGCCCCCTGAACTTTCATTTCATGGAATGATGATGGCTTACCTTCCAAGGCACACATGCCCTCTCAACAATACACCAAAATCTCTCTAACCCTTAGTGACTGATCCAAAGCACCCTAAAAGCATCTCAGAAGAATGTACAACTTCAGAGGGAAAGGATAGATGGTATCGTTGAAAACACTCATCTTCAAGGAAGCCTAGAACTGCTTTCCCAAAAAAGCTGCAGGATAGAAGCAAAAAGTATGGGAACTAAAGAAAAAATTATTGAAAACACAAAATATACAAATTAAATAGGTTGTAAATGACAAAGAGAGCCAGCTAGAAATCTATGACTGAAGTTGTGCTGGAGATATAAATTTGCCTGCTTATTTGAGAGAAGCTCACAGGAATGATGGCAATTTGGGATTAGACAAAAAGAATGGATCAGAAAATGGAAATCACTTAGACTATGAGTCAGAAGTGGATTTGAGAAACTCATCAATGCTGTTAACTTAAATGTTCTTTAGAAAGGCTTGAAGGAGAAATACAAGGAACATTGAAAAGTTATGTGAAGAAAACAGCAGCAGACTCACAGATTCCAAGAAGGGACAAGCAGTTACCAAAGGGGAAGGGTGGGGGAGGGAGAGAGAAGGGGATTGAGGGGTATTATGATTAGTACACATGGTGTAGGGGTGGTCATGGGGAAGAGAGTGTAGCACAGAGAAGACAAATAGTGACTCTGTGGCATCTTACTACACTGATGGACAGTGACTGCAATGGGATATGGGGTGGGGACTTCATAATATGGGTGAATGTAGTAACCACAATGTTTTTCATGTGAAACCTTCATAAAAATGTATATCAATGATAAATAAATAAATAAATAAATAAATAAATAAATAAATAAATAAATAAATAAATAAATAAATGTTATGTGAAGAAAACCAAATGGATGAAGAGCTTACAGGTCAAATGAGAAATTTCCAAATAGAGCATCTTTACAGTTTGAATATTTATAGCTTGAAAGTGAGATTTAAAAGCATCAGCTAAACTTCAAATACTGACTGAACCACATCAAGAACACATAACCAAACTTTGCAGAAAGTTAATCACAGAGGGAATCTACTGCTTAGAGATAAAGAAGAAATTTCCCAAAGTGTATGAAGACATCAGCAGTATACACCAGAAGTGCAACTCTGCAGAAAGCTCGCCAAAGGCCTAGAGAGAGAATTGGAAAGAAACACTTCCTTCTGTCAAGGATGGACTACGTCCCAAGAGAAAAAAACTCAGCAAAGTTGGTTGGCATCTCTGTTGACTGAAAGTGCAATGAGCTAAGAAAAGAAAATGGTCATGGCAGACAAAAATTTGCTAAAACAGAGTTTAACTTTCAGATTTCCCAAGTGGGTCTCCAAAAGGCCTGAGAGGGTCAGGGGGTCCCTCTCCTTCATCAGGTTGCCAGGAAAGAGGAGAGCTAAACTGTGAGGGATGAGGGATGCAGGGTCACATTCAGGTTTGATTTAGCTTCCACAGCTGCTGCCCCTTGAACATCCACAACTGCGGTGGGACATGAGCCTGTTTTCTCTATTTTAAAGTAATTTTGATTGATCTCTTTTTAGTTAATGGCTGTTAGCTCTATGGTCATTCCTAAGATAGTGTTTAATACAATGCTTAAGGACATATTATGTCCATTTCATTGAGCTCCCTAGAATTGGTTGGTATAACTATTGCACTTTGACTGAAATAAAAGATCCACTATTAAACCATGAACTGAAGTTTGACATGACCAGGTGGAGATATTTAAAACTACAGAAAATGCAATGAGCTGTTATTAAAAATCTATGAAAGTAACTTAATATTTACACAATAAATTTTGATTGACTTTAAAAACAATGAAAAACAAATAAAAACCACATAACAATACCCCAGCTAAACTTAGTAGTATTTTTATTAGTTTAGTCCTACATAGATTAATTTAGGGGAATTGACATTTTGCAATTATTTGTTTCTTGATTTTTAAATTTTTTAGCTTGTTATTTAGAATATGCTTTGCTGTTTAAATGTTTTTAAATTTTATACAATCAAAATAAAATTTTTCTCCTCTTAAAAAAAACACTATGTACTCAGTTCTTGTTACATAAATGTTCCTATGAGAGACCAGTGTAAACGCCATGGCATACTGCTGGGACTCCAAGTGGGAAGCCCCATTCTTTCTGGAGAATCTTGAGTTTCTCATGGAGGATGAGGTCCCATGCCAATAACCTCAGGAAGAAACCTGGATGCCTAAATGAGTAAAAAAGCCCTAAGTGAGCAGCAGCACAAGAGGCTAGGTTGGCATTTACCTCTAGATCAAGGTCTCCAGATAGTAAATTCCTGGGTTGTGGGTTCTCAGCACCTTTCCCATGGCAGAGTGCCTGGTGCTGAGAAAAAATAAACCAGGCAAGGTGACCGAGAAGCAACACTGGACCTATAAAGCTAAGGCACAGAGACCTCAGGATTATGAAGCAGAACGGGCTGGGAAAAGCCAAGGTAGGATTAGCAATTAAGCCTTGAAAGGGTGACTTCTTAGTTTTGTATATTTTGTAATGAATTCCCTTCTTTTTTGCCTCATTGTACTCAAAGTGCTGAACAGTCTTCATAGGGCTAAGGGGAAAGACTCAAAGGAAGGGATTTGTGTCTGTCTACAAGCCAGCTTTAAAACAGAGGCAGCAATGTGCAGAAAGTGTCGGTGATTCAGAAGAGCACCAAAGTGGGGGAGAGCAGCGGGACCCATCGGGGTCACCTGGCTGGGGCCACCTGGGCAATTCATCATTTCTACTTCGGATTCTCCTTCCTGAATTCATTTTGTTTTTGCAGGTTCTAAGCTGTCACTTTCCTGATCACCTTAAGCTCTCTCACAAATAGTTTTACATGGGCTATTAGTTCTACTTGCAAAACATTTTGTGAAAATCTCGCTCCATCCACTTTTTCTGTCAAGCCTTTTCTCCTTCCTGTTCTGAGCCCCGCAGTACTTTGCTGGTCTCCTGTGGCATTCGTCTATAGTTGTTCTGTTGTTGGATTTTCTTTTTATTTATTTCTTTGAACTCTTTTAGGTGACAACTGCCTGATTTAGTATACTTTTTTAAAACCTAGTATGAGTATTTTTCTTATGTGGGTCTGAGTTTTAAATCCTTATTACTTAGGAAATCACACAAAGGTTATCTGACATAGAAAGTTAGGGGAAAGGGTGTCCCTCATGTTCCTTGTCTCCTGGGTGGCCCATGATTTTTTGGCTCTAGCCCATTTCCTCTGCACAAAGACTCTGCTTAAAACATTCATGAATAAGACAGAAGAGTGGTGGCAGAGACATGGCTTCTCTAAAAAGAGGAGGGAGGAAATAAAAAATAGCTGCTTTCATTGGGGGCAGGAAGGAGATTATTTCATTAGGAGCACAGGGAGACCATCTCAGTACAAACAATTGTTTAGCTTAAAGGCTCCATGTGGGCAATTACTCCAGCACAGGCGCAGCTGGGATGGAGCACTGAGCCTGCCAGGACCGAGGGATAGGGACTGACATGGGCTCACGTGTCTCAGCCACAGCTTTAGGATCCCACAGCATCCCAGCAAAGATGCTCCCAGAACACATTCAACCCCAGCCAGCACTCAGCATCATTCTGCACCCAACCCAGTCAACAATGTGAATTTAAAAGAGATGAGGAAAAGATAGCGTCAGGGACAAGTGCAAACCTAAATCCAACATTTTACAGCAAAGTAACAAATATAAAAATTAGATCCCATAAGAGAACTTGTACATTTCAGTCACTGCTTCAATGGCTAACAGCAGGCTGCCAGGAGCAGGTGTGTAGGGAGGGATGGCTGAGCTAACAGCTAGGCAATCATTTCAAAGTCTGATAGATCTAAACCAGATGTTATAATTAAACCAACTTCCTATGACTCATGACTCACTTCAGGTAACTGATGCTAACTTAGTTCACCAGAAGTTACCATCTTCATCCCCTGGGACATCTAGTTCTTTACACTTTTTGGGTTACTTCAGATTAAAGCTATAACTTCCTCCTTACAGCAACCAGTATCTACTCATATCCTGAAAAAAATACTGAAGATGCAAAGCGAGCCTGTCTAGTTTGGGGGAGGCATATCTTTAGAAGAAGCTACTAAAAAGGGTAACAGAGCTGCCAACTAGTGAAATTGCTCTTCATCCTCCACCTGCAGGATAGGTAAAATAAGCAGATGAGGAACAATATGAAAATAGATATTAAAAATAGCCTATATTCGAACAGCACCATGCTTCTCCCCAGAACAGGGCTTAACTGAAGCAATTCTCCCCCAAGGAGCTTTACCAACATGGGGAGCATTTTTAGTTGTCACAACTGGCAGGGAGTGGGGAATTCTACTGGCACGGAGTAGGTGAGGCCATGGATGACGCTAAACATCCTATAAATGCACAGGACAACCTGTCAACAAAGAGGTATAAATGTCAGTGGTGCTGAGGTTGAGAAGTCCTGCCCTAGAGGAATCATTTTTAAGCCATTTAGTTGGAGCATGTGAGACATAAGAATATACCAATTCTTTGGGAAAACCTCTTCTCTTGTTCTGTTATAAATAGGTAAACATTTAGATACAGAATTCCCAAACTGTAAAGAACCTCAAGGATTACCCAGTCCAAGCACAGTTAGAGAAACTAAGGCCCAGAGAGGTCAAGTCATTTATCCAAGTTCATAGAAGAAATCATCTGAACTGGAACTAGCATCATCTTTATACACCTTGAATGTGTATACATAGTAGATGCTCAATGATGGTTGCTAAACTGATGTCCTGTTTTTTAGGTATTTTTTTACTATTACAATATACTATTCACTCTCTGCTATTGGAAAGCCCAACATCTAAGACTGTACATGATGCCTAATTTATACTCCTTCCAACCCACATTCCTCTTCCTCTAAGGAAGCCCAGAAATGAAGAAGAGTGTGAGACACTAGAGCTCAAGGACAAGTGGCCAGGCAGAATATGTTTTTCAATTGTTTGAAGGGAAGATCACTCCTTTCACCCAAGCAGAGGCTTTACACGGAACTCCTGAGTCAGCATACGAAACCTTGTGCAAGACCCCGGACATGCGAACTTCTCTCCACAACGGGGTGCAACAGATTTCCTAACACATCAGAGGGGCCCCAAATGGCAAACAGGTGCAAAATCAGTGCCAGTTTAACTGAATCACAGCTGTACCCAAACAAGCTAAAGAACTTTCATTTCTAAACAGAAGAACAGAAAGGAATTCTGGGATCAAAGTACGGTTAGTCCAGTGGCATGCTGAATGTTAGTCATCAAACAGCCCTAGCTTAAGGGAGGAGAGCAAAAGGTGAAGATTTACCCTTTCAGAAAGAAAACATTCACTACAATGTTTCAAAAGCTAGGTTTTTCAGAACTGGGTATAATGAGGCACAAGTCACAAGGTATGGTGCAAGTGGGTGGGGCAAAGATGCTGGCCAGGTGGAAAGATCCTGCAAAGGGGAACATCGTGCAAAAGAACCCAGGGCAGATCTTTAGGGGGAAAAAAAAATCACAGCTTCAAAAGAGGTAAAGCAAGCTTCTTCAAATTAAACAAACCTTTTCTAGTGGGGACAAGGAGAGCATCTAAAACTGCTGCAAGGTTGTTATTAATTTCAACGGCCCCTGGGAGTAGTGTCTAAATATTTACTCCAATCCCACAAAAAGGCTAAAGGACTGCTGCTTCAGACTCCTGTTTAACAGTAACATTCCATGCTACTTTCTCTCCATCACACTACAACCTTCTACGGAGAGGTCAGAGTACTAGCTTCATGACTGGCTCCAGCTTTCTGTGTGGTGCAGATGCCAGAAGCACAAAGAAGCAATTTCCACAAAAAGCAGCATAAGATTCACCTGCTTGGCTTCCTGGACTGTCATGATCTTTAAATATCTGAGTTAACAGTATGAAGGTGACTTTCAAAAAACAAAAAAAGAATATGAGCTGAACACACATTAAGAGAATAATATTAAAAAACTAGGAACTCTCCAATGTTCCAAAAACTGGGCAAGAGGCAAGTAAGTAATGACATACTCAAACGATGGAATACAATAAAGATATTTAAATGTTTTTAATGTCACGAAAAAATGCTTATGGTAAAAGTTAAACATAATAATGATATTGCCCTGGGCAAGTTCACTATGGATTCAGCAAGATGGAAAAATGACAATGGAATGTTCTTGGAGTAAAAGGGTTTATACCTGGCTTTACTCTCCAGGCAGCAGGACAAGCACTAGAATCACATCTGCATCCAGCAGCCTGCAGGTTTCATAATCCACCTCTGTCTCCACCTCTGCCTCTTCCCAGAGCACTGGACGGAGCTCTTTACATAGTGACTCAGTCAGTAATAGCTTATTACCTATGGGTGTGGAAACAGTAGCCTAGCAGCAGGCCAGTTACATCATCAAGTAGTTTACAGTCAGGTGAGGATCCCAGCAATAGGAACTTTATTTTCCCCACAGATATAAAATTATTATGGTATGAGCTCAAGTAAAATATGGGTAATAAGGTGTGGATAAAATGAGAGTTCCTGTGGCCAGGATTTTCACCTGGCTGTGGTTGACTAGCTCACTGCACACGTGTGGGCAAAGCATGGCTGTTGACTCTATAAAAAGAGCTCCACCCAGTGCTGTGGGCACCACATGGTGGCAGGGCTGCAAGCCTGCAGGAGAGCAGAGCAGAGGCTGGAGTGGTGGCAGCACTGAGGACAGAGGCCCAGAGGCCGGCTGTGCGGGACGACTATGCGGAGAGGCCCAGAGGACAGCTGTGCAGGACGACTGTGCAGAGAGGCCCAGAGGACGGCTGTGCAGACAGAGGGGCCCAGGGGCAGAGACCGGCTTGCTGCATGCAGACTCGCTCTAAGTGAATGGGATTCTAGTGACTGACCTGCCACCTGGAAATAAAGTTGGGTATAACTCTTTCACCCCAAGAACATTTTGCTGTCAATTTCTTTGGTCACATTGAATCCATAGCGAACTTGCCCAGGGCTGAAACCCATTGGCAAGACATAAGGGTTATGTGAAATATCTTCTGCATTATTAGACTCTTTCATACTTTCCAGTGATTTCTTTTATGGATAACTTTCATAATTAGAAAATAAAATAAAGATTTTTGCTTTTTAGAGAAATGTCAATTAATGAAGTTTAGCTAATAAGCACAAGGACCCTCCTGGCTCCTTACTCCCCCAAATTCCCACAAGACAAAAAACAACTGGTCTATGATAACACATCTTTTTTCCCCCATAAGTGCAAAACAAGTCTCATGAAACTGAGCCCTGTTTTTACTCTACCCACAACATGGACCCTTGATTTGAATCACTTGTGTCAGTCTCCTTCTGTTCACAGACTAGATGCAGAACAAAGTCCGAATGCTCAGAGGAGCTGATCTGGAGTATTTCTGATTCTGATGCTGCATTTCAGGGTGCTTCTGTACTCTCACATTCTAGCTGGGAACGTTAATACAGCACTTACATTATAGAAAAAACCTTCTCTCAAAATTCTCCTTGGTCTAACCAAATTCCTCATGCCTACTTTCAGAGAGACAGTCTCAGTTCCAAACAGCTATATTTTCAATAAAAATGCTTTCAACATAGCAGAAGAGCCTGACTCCTTTCATCCTTTCTTTCTAAAATCAGCTGTCATACATAAACTGGTTTCCTTAATTCTGCTGTTTACAGCTATTTTGGACAAAAACATCATGGTAAGAACAAGGGGTTTCCTTCTTACTTCCTATCAGAGGCTTTGTGTCAGTTATAACCCAAGTGACAAAGAATCAACAAGAAAAAGACACCAACTCCTCCTCCCTCATGGGCTTTATAGTGAAGCATAAGCTGTTACCAGCTCACACAGAAAATTCTGTAAGAACTTATTTTTCAAAGGTGTAAGAACAAAAACAACCATCTAAACAATATTATGAATTAAAAACTTAAAAATGTTTAATTCAACACTTATAACACTAGAGAACTCACTTCTAAATCCACACACTGGGGGACTTCCAGTAACACAAAAAAAGAGGAAGAAGGTAAACAACAAAATTTACTTTCTGTGCACTTCAGGAAGTATGACAGTAGGATTACTATGTAAACCCACTTCTAAAATTGTAGGATCTGTGGTAGGTAGGGGCTTGGGGACTTATGGTCTTCCTATCACTAGCCACTGCTATGGAAGACATCATGGCTATCTGAAAAAAGGAAAGGGTGCTCCATTTTCTCAAATCACTATGTTAGGATGGGCTTATCAGCTGCGGCTGATAGTAGTTTTCTCCTCCTCCTGTATTTGCTTTACTGTTTTCAGTACATCATAAAATGAGGACATCACACATTTGTTCTTTGGGTGAAGAGAAATGACACCCAAGCCTGAGCGATCTAGTTCTCATTGTTTTGGATTAAGAAATTTCCTCTTGAAAATTTTGACTTGAAGCTAAAAAAAAGATCAGCAAAGCATTCTCCAAGTGGGCTTATAAAATCCAGTACTTTCTAAATAAACCATATTCTATATATATTTAAAAGCAAATCAGAATACCCACAGGAAGTATACAAACTGGGTGGGAGAAGGGGGTTATGGTCAATAAAAAATGGTTAAAGAACTACTTAACATTGCTTGAAAATGAAAAGCAGCACAATAGTAAAATCATACTGCTACCCAGTGATATGTTACAAAGCTGGGGTTCCAGGCCAAGTTTCAGCCACATGGAGGATGGGGGATAAGGGGAGAGGTGGACGAACTGCAGACAACCACCAAGGCAACCTTACGCTGATGGATGGCCACAGCTGAAGGGAGATTTGGCTCATCTCTGGGGTTTTCCACTGGGAAGGAACCTGCGGTTCAGCCATCAATGGACCCGCTGCCACAAAGCCTGTGGGGAAATACAGGATCCAAAAAAGTGGGGTAGGAAGGGGAAAGTTTGGAAAGTGGAAGAGACAAATATAGTAGTGAAATACTGTAATTATTAAACACAAAGCTTCAAAAATGCATAGATGTACCTCAAGTTGAAACGGGCTGGCTGAGCAGAACCGGTACACTGGAAAGCAGTGTGATAATGCTTTCTCAAATACCAAATTACATTTTAATTATATCTCTGTGAACTATAGTAATAGCTGCCAAGAAGAAATTAACTTTTGGAGAAAAGACAAAAACAATGAAACCTATGCAACGTTTACAGTTGGTGAATTACTCAATGAGGGTCCCTTATTCATGACCTCTGTGGAAAACAACCTGAAAGCAGATATACTCACACTCCACTGAAAACCTCTGCTGGCCTAGTTCTACCAATCCCATTAATACAGCAGGGGCCCAAAAGGCAGGTGACCTGATTGACAAAAAAAGCACTTCTAGAAAGTGCTAAACTTGTATCATGCAACTCATTGAAAGCTTTATAATCAAGAGGAAAACTAGTTGCAAATAACTTGGGAAGCTTGTCCTTTAACTGGAGGAGCAGCAACCTTCTTCTAAGACAAAGCATGTTTCAAAGTAAAGAAAAAAGTAGATCCAGTGATTTCACCTCCCTTTCCCAGTGCTCCCCTAACTTTTAAGTTGTAGGGGGAAAACACCAGACAAACCAATAAGACTGGTTAAAATGATATGTGGTACAAGGAAAATTAGTTTCAAAGCGATTACCTTACTACAGAGGAGGTCAAATCTGTACCATGGTTGAAGGTAATCCTCAAAACTCTCTTTGTACATCTATGTGTTACTGACTCAAGTCTTCCCATTGGAGATGGGACAAGCTCAACGTGTATATAACATGCCTAAGTTTCCCAGAATTGACAGGGTGGGAACTTATTTTCTGAGTAACAAATGATAAATTGCTCCTGGCTGCAACCGACAGTCAAATACAGATTCAACAGGAGCCAATTTTCCTAGTCACGCACTACTTACATAGGCAATGACTGTTGTTAACATTACTTTCTGGGAGTATTGTTTCTGCAACAGCTAAGATTCTTTAGACGTATATGGGGTTATATCTGCCTGGAAACCCTTCTTACCTCTTGTCCAAAGATTACATCCTGCAGGTTTTTTGAAGTGCCTTTGTGCCTTTGCTCGTTCCCGCTTGGATCCTACCCTTGCTCCACTCTTTCACAGGGAACTACATCTCCCAGGCTCCCTTGCCAACTGATTTCTGGGTAAGTTCCATCAATGGGAGACACTGATAAGGGTAAGAGGCAGGAGGAGGGAGCAAGCCAAGGTAATGCTCTCTCTCTTACTTAACCAGAGTTTCAGCTGCCACCAGACAGCTCTACTTTCCATGCTTGTAGCTCACACCAGATAGCTGAGGCTTCTGGCTGTTGGTGACACCGGCCTCTTCTGATTTCCTTAGGGAGATAGTAGCTCCCAGGTGTTGCTAATCTCTGGGTTGCCTCACCCTGGCACTTGGATCACCTATGTAACCTATTCCGTATATTAAATTCCCTCTCCTTGTGCCACTACAGTGGTTTCTGTTTCCCTGATGGGTCCCTGACTTTAAAATACATTTTAAAATGTAGTTTTCCTAAGAATTAAAAAAATACTCCAATAACATTTAAAAGATTTCTTCTAATAGGAAATAAAAGATTTATAGATGACAAAATCAATTCATTCATTCAAACAAATATTTACCGAGGGCCTAATCTGTGCTCAGCACTGTTTGAGGTGCTGAGAATACTACAGTGAACAAAGCAGGCACAAAATTCCTGCCCTCATGGAGCTTACACTCTAGAGGACATGTTAACTCTGGCAAATGACAATTTTAAAAAATTAACCAATACAGGAACATTTTTAACAGTAGAGGAATCTAGTAAAAGTGAATTAACTTTAAGGTGTTCTACTCTACATAGACTCGATTCCTACCTTTTCAATGTGGTATGCTGAACTGTCACATTCCAGAGGCCAATACAGAACTTCTTCAAAGTTAGTATCTACTTAAACTGGCCACTTGCTCAAACAGAAGTACAACTGTGATAAGGATTTAAGCAGACACAATAACAAAAGTTAGGCATTATATGCTTAGAATGTAAAACATATGTGTTTCATGCAGATCCTTGTTTGGCTTCTTTTTCTCCAGGGAATTTGGAGGAATTGAGTCTGAGTCTCTTTATCCCTTTAATAAGTTACTTTATCCCTTGCCTATGACACAGGTAAAGTCCATCAACATAATATACAGAACCAGCTGCAATGTACATAATGAGTAATGTGCTGTTGTCACCAACTGCACGATATTATTTCTAAGATGGAATTTTCAAGCAGAAGAATAGAAACAATGACTCATGTGGTGAACAGTTACAAAGACAACTGTGCCCAAGAAAGCTGCCACCTACATACCATAATGACATCAGGTGAAAAATGCAAAAAGTCGTTTTCTGGTTTATTGGAAAGCAATAGATTTGTTAAAAACCATACCAGGATATCAGGCTGCAACTACCCATTTACACATCATAAGCAATGAGCAACAAAAAACACACATCAAATATTCACTCTTACACTCAGCATCATCAACTCCAGAGATGACATAATATCTACTGCTGGCATTTCACCAGACTTTTCTAAGATAATTTAATGTACTCGTGAAGGTACACTTCCATGGAGGTCTTGTGGGCACAATACTCAGACCTTTCTTCCTACCCAACAATTAGAAAACATTTCATGTGTGCCATACTTAAAATTCCTTTTGAGTAGCAGCTGGACTTCCAGTACTGTAGGCTTCTTACACAGCAAGGAATCTAAAACATATTCACAATCTCAATACCATACAGTAAATCAACCACAGAGCTAGGATTTTAACCTTAGTGGCCCCTACCTACGTGGCAAAGAGCTTATCCCTCACCACTTCCTTGCATAGTCAAAATATACTAAAGGATCCCTGCACCCCCACATACACACACACAGCATACAGCACACCTTGGGACCTTTGCACATTTTGTTTTCTCTGTCTAGAATGCAAAGTCTCCTAAACTCACCTGGTAAAGTCCATGATTATCATTCAAGACACAGCCTACTTACTTCTTTGAAGCCATGACTTCCTGAGGCAGACTTGTTTGCTTTCTTCCCTGCTCTCATTTTTCCCTGTACACAATGCTATAATGCTAATTACTACATTGCATCATTTGTCTGTTTACACATCTGCTTCCCCACCAGACTGTAAAATCTTTGGGACCAAAGACTCTGTTCCTTAATCTATATATTCTGGTACAGTGTCTGACACAAAATAGGCGCTTAAGAAATATTTCCTAAATGAATATATATAGTGTGGGATTGCAGGCTTGCAAAGAACTCCCCTAAAAGATATGGCATTTTGTATTCCATCCCACTGCCACAGAAGATATTTATAGAACAAGGAAAGTATCTCCCAGGGAACAGGTTTAACAACTTGATATTAAAAGACAATCTAATGGGGATTTCAATAAATTACTTTCAGTAAAATTGTATCAACCTAACTATGACTGTCAGAGTTAAGGTGTTTTAGCTGTAAAAACCAAGAAAATAATTTCATCTTGGCTGGAGAAGGCTATTTAACAGCTAGAAATGGACACAAAATTCCTTCTGTTGTCTAGATCTGACAGAATTTTTTAACCTCTCAAAAGGTGCTACAGATGCAGCTAAATCAACTAAAAAATGATAGGAAAGTTAATGTTCTAAGGACTAATATTTAACAAGCAATGATTTAGCTATCAAGAGAAAACAAAGATAAAGCAAATCTAGAGATTAATTTACCAGAGTTAAAATTTAGAACTACTATCAGAAAATTTCTACACTAAGATTTCCTGGTCTACCTTTCATTCAAGTTTGAAGAGTCAGGAAATATCCAGAAACCATCCTCAAGGGTACTGTAAAGAAGTTTTGCAAAAACTCCAAAACCTCCATATATAGGAAATGATTTTGGCTTAAAGACTAGGGAATTATTGGGTGAGTCATTCTAACTTTGGCTTCCAGTAACCAGAGTATTTAAGGGAATAAAGTCCGAAAGTGAAATGAATAAAATCAAAATAAAATAATTAAGGTCAGAAATGGTAATAATAAATAATGCTTACATTCATGTAACACTTTAGTTTATGAGGCACTTTTCAAACAAGGAAAATTATACTGAGAAAGTTCAGTAGCGTGCTTAATTAAGGTCACAAAGCTACAATAAGCAAAGTAAGGAGTTCAACTGGATGTTTCAACATCAAGTCTAAATCCCCTTCCACTAATCTGCTTCTTTGCCACCTGAAAGGTGGGCTTTTATGTGCTATGAATGGGCCTAGGACACTCTCTAAGATGCCTTCAGTGAGAGCAAATGTTTGTAAATCACTTAAGCATAACTTTCAACTTAATCAAAATAACCGAGGAATAGCCTTAGAAAATACCTTGAAAGAATGCAGAAGCTCCTCAATGTGCATGGAGAGAATCTTCACATTCTACATGTTATTCTGTTGATTTAAAGATGCAAGGTGCCAGGAACTGTGGCTATTTGCCACAAAATGCTACCATTTGCATAAAAGCACAGCGAAGGAATATATTTCAGTGTGATTGTTTGTCTATGTACATATTATCTCCTAAAAGTTACATAAGAAATTACCAACTGTGGTCACTTCTAGGAAGGAAGTGGTGGCTAAGGTATCAGGGACAGAACACAACTTTTCACTCTATCTCTTCTCTTTTGAACCTTTTGGATACTGAACCACATGAGAGTGCTACCTTTTTCAAAAAGTAAATTTAAATTTAAGAATATATAACAGGAATTGGAACAGAGGCAATGGTTACATGATTCAAGGTGAAACATTTCTGAGATAGGATGTAGCAGAAGAAGACAAAAGTAAAAAAATACTATAAGGTTTCAGTCAGACTCCAGAGTTCCATGTTGTGTTTCACGGGCTGAAGTAAATATTCCTCAAAATCATCAAGTTTTTTCCATTTTAGTTATTCGCTCATTAAAAAGCTCTCAATTTTTTAAGAACCTTGATATTGAGAAAGTGGACATAGAATTTAGGTCATCAGAAAGGTAAATTCTTTCATGGTAAATACAATAGTCTCTAGTTTAATCCAGTCTCTGAAGATGTTGATTAGTTATTCCAGGCACACTGATAAAATATGGAACTGCAGAGCTAAAGACTAAACCTTGGACCAGTATGACCACACCGAGGATCTATCCAAAAATGGGACCTGGCAGGCAGAGTTACCATTGACATATCTGAAATTTTCTATATGTATCCTCTGTTCTATCACTACTTAAGTCAGTCTAAAATCTACCTTAAAGGTCAGCCTTTAGAGCTTCAGAGTTTTGGGTGATAAGGAAACCACATCCTTAGGCCTAGACAAGTCAAGTATTTTTTCAAAAGCCTATATCAAAGCCACTTCCTCTGACACCCAGGAATCCTTCAATGCCTTAGAGGTCCCGGAAACTGGTGAGTCTTGTGCTCAAGAGATTAAAAAACCCTAGGACCAACAAAATTTGTACTACCTAAAGGGAACACTCATGTTCAAATTACATACCTAAAGATAATATTCTTAAGCAAGTGTAAGATTTTAAAAAGAAGTCATTGTCAAAGGGTTATTTTGGAACATTACAAAAACACCTGCTCATAGATCTGCAGTCCAGGACTACATCTTTTGATTTAATATTAATGGCTTAGCAGTCACTCACCAGGTCAATTTTATTAGCATTCAATTTTTTATTAGGTCAATACAATTAGCACTTAATTTTCTAAGTAAGAAAGGACATGAGACATGCAAACAAACTCAAATCCAAATCTCATTTTAGCCAATAGTTTTTGAATACTCCTACTAAATGTATTTTTTACCAGAGCTAACAGGGAACAATCTACTTAAACAAGTATCTGATCTGATAGTTGTCCACATTATCATTACCACAAACAAAATTACGAAAAAGGAGGAGGAAAATGAGCAAGGGGTTGAAAGAGTGAAAGGACAAACTGAGGCCTCAACAAATGTCTTATTGAACTGAATAGAAAGACAGCTGACAGATGTCATTTCATTTTTAATACAATGGCCAAGTCACTTAAGCCACCAAGCTAAAGGTAAAGCTAATTTGTGTAAAGAAATTGTTTCAGGAACCAGGATTCTACCATCAACAGCAGTTAATAAAGTTTACAAGTCAGCAATTAACTAGTTCTCATTAAGAATTAACTAATGTTTCATTACCTGATCCCCAGCGATGCTATTGATAAAGAGCAATGGAAAATTTAGAGGAAGAAGTGATGCATCAACCTCTCTTCCATATGCTGTATTTTACTGGAATATGAGTAAGTGTAAGAGTGGTATGAGAAATGGGGGCCACGGGTGGCACTAATCATCAAAATGGCATCTGTCTCCCCGAATGTAGCAACACTCACTCCAGTGGGCTGCTTCACTGTGACTTGAGTTCTGTCAACTGAGGATATAAGAGAATTTGATGAAAGCTAAAGAGATACATTCCTAAATTTTACACCAAATCCTCAAATAAATCTAGGACAAGATCTAACAAGAGTCAACTATAGGAAATTAACCTATTCAACATAAATTAATTGTAACGTACTTTTTAAAGTGACTTCTAGCTAATGCAAACATTCAGGAAAGAAGTCTGGAGACCTTTCCTAATGGCACATGTCATTTATCTATTGATAGAAGGTACTAAAATATACTACAAAGTGGCTAAATCAATGTATCAGTCCCCTCTTATCCTTACATAATCTTATTTTTCTAAACTAGAAGGTAATTAAGTGAAAGCATCAGTTGAGCATGTACTTCCCTTCTCAGTATTGATAAATACAAATACATTTGAATCTTTGTTGTATATTATATGCCCAATACTCTATATGGCAAACAACAGTGGCAAATTCACTGCATTAGGAACAGAAGCAAATTAACAATAGCTCCCAAATATAGCTATCCCTTTCTCCCCAACCAGAGAGAAAAGAATTTTCCCAACTTCTCCAATCATATTCCAAAGAATTCATAAAGAAAATAAGGACACAAAAGATTTATAGAAGCTTATGTCTATAAATTTTGAATGCAAACATTTCACTAATAACCAAGCTTTCCTATCATACTGATTTTTAATTAGATCAAATCATGAATCTTTGAAGGCACAGAAAACAAAGACTAAATGGCTCTGCCAATTTATAATGATCATATTTCACCATTAGAAGGGTAATCACCATGGAAGCAACAAATTCAATGCATCCCTTGCTTCCTTCTCTCCAATGATTAAATGGATCCTGCACTACAGCCAGTCTCCTAGTTTCTACCACCACACACACATTAGGCCTCTAACGCACTCCACAGGCCAGGTCTAGGCTGTCTAGAAATCCGCACTGTGTCACTGCATACGGCAGTTTCCCACTGCACGTATCCAGGAAAAAGAAAGCCACCTAGGTACTCTGTCAGAGCGCAGCAAGGCGGTAAAATGACAGAAGGAGCTGCTAACCGAACAGCCAGCTGCAACAATCATCACCTTTAAAAATCATTTAAGCAGTTTTCCTCCTCCGTCATCTCACTTCCCTCCACCCCTCCCTCCCTCCCTCCCTCCCTCTTTCTCTCTTTCTCCCTCTCTCTCTCTCTCACACACACACACACACACACACACACACACACACACACACACACACACACACACACACACACACACACACACACACACACACACACACACACACACACACACACACACACACACACACACACACTGCAGTTCATCACCAGCTTTGCAAGTAGGAAGGCTGTAAGCTCTAGCTGCCTCTACAATGACAGTCGGCCCAGAACTCATTCAGAGCCCTGGAATACAGACATTCTCACCTACACACACCACGCCACTTCCACCCCCACCATCACCTCCCCCCCACCCCCAATACTCACAACACTCGGCCTCGCAACCTCTCCCCACACCAATCCCGGCGCTGCAGAACACCTAGCAGGCTCATCAGCAGTAGCAGCACGCGTTACCGTGTAAGATGATTCGGGTGGCCTAGGCTCTAGAGACCCCCTGCCCACACACGCTGTCTCCCAGACGCAGCCCCGAGGCTGGAGCCGTCGCCCGCGGAAGGGATGCGCTACCTTTAGACTGGCAGTCCGCACAAAACTTGTTATCCTCCTCCAGCAGCAGGTTGGCCAAGACCGCCTGGTACCGATCCACGTCCTTCACCGACTTGCCCGTCATGGCCAGGGTGCCGACGGGGGCAGGGGGCGAAGCGCCCTCCTCGCCCCCAGAAACCCCTGCTTCAGTCCGGAGGTGAGGACTCCCGGCCCCTGTCCAGGGACACCTCCCGAGCGCACCTCTCCTCAGGCCCGGCCCGGCGCCTCTTCCTGCGGCAGTCGCGCCCGCCTCCCACTGCGCAGCCCCTCTGTGCGGCGCCCCCTGGCGGGCTTAGGCAAAGGCCCGAGTCCACAGGAGGCTGCCGGCCTAGGGGCCCTCAGCCCAGGCAAGCGGGGCTCTCTTGGAGGCCCGGCGCAGAGATGACACCCCGACCCGCCTGTCCGCCGGCCGAGCGTCCCGCGCCTGGGTTTCCCTGGCAGCTGCCTCCCGCGCAGCCACCACCTCGGCCGCCTACTTCCGGCAGCTCTTCCTTTCCACCTCCACCCAGCCCAGCCCGCGCATGCGCCCCGCCCCCACCGCGGGGCACGGGCTCTTCCCGCGGCCCCGCCTCTCCGGAGCCTTGCCCGGCAGAATGAGGAGCGGGGTTTGGGGTGGGGCGGACGGAGGGGTGGACACGCCCCCTGCGTGTCCTCGGAAAAGTATGAATGGAACTTGGTAGAAAGGAAGTGGAGGGATTGGAAGAAAGTGAAGGGAACCAACAATGAACACTTGCTGAGCTCTCACTATGTGCCAGGCGCTGTGCTAAGCGCTTTGTAGGAATTATCCCAATATAATCCTTAATGTCTCTAAATTAAATATTTATCATCCTTACGTAACCTGAAGGTTTTTGTGGATACTCCAAAGTCCTCCCGTTTATTCTTTCCTTCAACACCCAAATAGAAGGGCCCAAACCTCTAATCCAGGATAAGGGGGACAGCACATCCTCCCCAAATTTTCAGAGGATTCTGGTCACCACTCTCTTGGAATGCCTGCTCCAGTTGAATTCTGGGTCCCTCTTGCAGTAACTGCCATCTTTGGAGATTGTTTTGCCTATTCCCTAGACATTTTCTTCTTTCAATCCTTAAGTCTTCCCAAAACAGTGCAGACATTTACTGAAGGTTATTTAGAGGAGTGGGTGGAGAGGAGGGTGATTACAGTAAAATAGGCAATTACTGTTGGTTATTAAACATTGCCCAAAGCCATGACAGAATTTCTTAATGGCTGCCTTTTTCTACAGGGATCCACCTGCCATATGGCAAGTGTTTTCATTCTTTCATTCATTCATTCATTCACTCAGCAAATTATTACTGAGAAACTTCTAAGTATCAGAAACTGTACTGGAGGGCAAGGAACAATATGATCCAATTAGTGGTTTTAAAAGATCCCTCAGCCATAAAAAGAAAAATTCCTCCTATTTGCAACAGCATGGATGGAGCTAGAGGGTATTATGTTCAGTGAAATAAGCCAGGCAGAGAAAGACAAATACCAAATGATCTAACTTATTTGTGGAGTATAAAAACAAAGCAAAACAGAAGGAACAAAAAACAAAAAGACTCATAGACACCGAAAAGGTACTAGCGGTTATCAATGGGGATGGGTTGGGGAGAAAGGGGAAAGGGATAAAGGGGCACAATAATTCACAATCATAATATAAGTTGGTAATGGTGATGGTAGTACAGCATGGAGAATATGGTTAATGATTCTGTAACATTTTACTATGTTGATAGATAGTGACTGCACTAGAAAGGGTGAGGACTTAATAATATGGGTAACTGTTGAACCACTGTGCTGTATAATTGAAAACAATATAAGATTGTATATCAATGATACTTTAATTAAAAAAAGTTGACAAGGGATTAGCATTTAACACTGCTGTCCAACAGGATTTTCTGTGATGATGGATGTGTCCTTTATCTGTGCTCTCCAATACGGTAGCCACTACCCACATCAAACACTTCAAATGGGGCTAATGTAACTAAAAACTGAGTCTTCGACTTTTATATTTTAATTAATTTAAATTTAAATGTCCAAATGTGGTTAGTGCCAACTTAATGGACAATACAGAACTAGAATATTCAAAGAAGTCTAGCAAAGCAACAAGAAAAACATAAGACTGTCCAATAGAAAAATATAAATAGGTTGAAAGACTGGGACACCCAAACAGCTAACAATTATATGAAAAGATGAAAAATCACAAATATTTGGAAAAACACAGACTAAAATTATAAAATAATATTGCTATAATTTAGAGAGTCATAGAATACCAAGTGTTGGTGAGGATGTAGGGAAAAGCAACCCTCATTAGCTGCTGAAGGTTGGGGATAAACCCATGCATCCATTTTGGAAAACAATCTGGTAAAATTAAGGATGTTTATATCAAATAACCAATCAATCCATCTTACTTTCCCTAGAACAACTCACACACAGGCCATCAACACCGTGCATGCTCAGAGATGTCCATCATAGTGTTATTTGTGATGGTAGAGATTTAGAAACTTTGCAAATTCATCATGGTGGAAATAGCAAATTAAAATGCAGTGGAGGTGACTACAGTCAGAAACAATGAGCTAGAACTACATACAGCAACACAGACACAGCTTAAAGACCTAGTGTTTGGTGGAAAAGGCAAGAAACCAATTGAGATGTATAACATAATCCTATTAATGTATATTTTCAACATTAACTCACACAGAGAAAAAAAAAAGATCACTCAGGTTGTCAAGGGAAGAATGGATCAGAGGTGTTGCTAAGACCAGATGCTCAGAGTTATCTAGTGAAATACTTTGTCTTTTTATTTTCCCCCAAGATCAGGCTTCCCTCAAAACTTTCATCTTATCAGAGAAAAACCAAATTTTCTGTGACTTTATTAATCAAAACAACTTAATTCTCTATCGAAACCTCTTCCCTTCTACCAGGACTGCGAGACTTGAGTTTCATATACACACATTTGTTAAGACAGTTTTCCTAAACAAAATCTCAGTTCTTTCTCTAGAAGGAATTCTGCCTTCTTTCTAAGCTAATCTTCTCAACCTGCAACCAATTTGCAATAATCTTTCTTACATTAACTTGCTTTTCTTACTTTAACACCCATTTTATAAGTGAGCAAATTGATAGTTAGAATAATAAACCCCCTCATCCAGTGAATGGTTGAGCTGGGATTTTTTTACTTAGATCTCTGGGATTCCAGAGCCTAGTATTGTCAGAATTTTTGCTTATGTTATCTTTTATAATCCTCAGAAAAACCCATCCAAATAGGTATTACCACAACCATTTTTCAAGAAATGATGAACCAGAGGTCCAAGATTACCCAGTTAATGGTGGTAATTGTGCCTTAGCTCAAGTCCTCCTTATTTTCATCCCTTCGCCATGCAAATAGCCCTCCTACCTTAGTCTAACCCTTGTTAAATTGATCTTCCACCCAGCTCTTTGGAGAAAGCTTTCTATATGGCAAATCTGGTTGAATGCCACCCTCCTGCTTAGAAATGCTTTAGTAGCTCTCCATCATTTATGGCAGTGCTTCTCAAATTTTCCCATCTAGTAAGAGATTGCATAGTCAAGTGGTTAAGTACACAGACCAGAATGACCGGGTTTAAATCCTCAGTTTTACCATTTATTATTTGTGTGACTCTGATCAGGTTAACCTCTCTGTGCCTTAATTATTTCTTCTATAAAATGGGATTGATGATGATATTAATAGCACCTATTCATAGGATTCTTGTGAGGCTTAACTGAGATAATGCCGGTTATATATTTAGAACAGCTCTTGCACATAGTGTATGATAGACAATTAGTGCTCTTCATTAAATATTTCCAGCTCTCTGCCTTCTGGGCACATGGAGGGCTTTGTTTCCTGCCTCTCTTATAGTTGGCTATGGCCAATGACTTTGAGCAGAAAGGATATGTCACTTCATGCCTGAATCATTTATTTGCTGCTTTGAGACTCCTCTGATTCTTTTTCCCTCTGGCATATCAATCTTCAATGTTAGAAATCGTTGTTTTCACAGCAAGGTTCAAAATATTGTAATGGAATACCATAGACTAGATGGCTTATGAACAACAGAAATTTATTTCTCACAGTTCTGGAAACCGGGAGGTCCAAGATCAAGATGCCAATGGATTCTGTGTCTGGCGAGAGCCTGCCTGACTTAGTGCTGTACTTGGGAGGAGGGGTGAGAGGGCTCTCTGGGGTTTACTGTGAGGGCACAGGGTCTCCAACCTCATGACCTAACCAATCCCCGAAGGCCCCACTTCCTAATACCATCACACTGGGGGTTAGATTCCCAACATAGGAATTTTGAAAGGAGGTGAGCATTCAGTCCATAACAGTGGTTATTCTATTAGCCTGAATTCCTGAGTAGCTAATAAGTAAGAGCCCTCTGCCAACACATAAAAGATATGTAGCATGGGCAAGAAATAAGCCTTCTTTGTGTTAAGCCACTGAGTTTTGTTTCTTTGTTTACCACTGCATAACCTATCCTATCATGATATATCAAGTATAATCTACTATTATTACTATTAATTATTATTAGTAGTAGTAGTATTGTAATGGTGGTGGTGTTAATAGCAGAGGAAAATGACTACATACCTCAGGGTCTCAGGATATGGCCAAAACAAATATCTCCTCTTTTCAATTATATATTTTTTTAATCTTGAATTTTGCCTTGATAATTCTTACAAAAATGTTCCCTCTGTTCCATAAAGTGACTGTGCTATCTTACCATGAAACTGTTTCTCATTAGTTACCACCAAAGAGTTTTCTTTCTATCTGAGTGGTCACTGGGTACAGTTTATTTGCATTGTATCTATGGATTTCAGAAAATTAGGATGAATTGAAGAGACCTAACACCACATATCATGCTTGACTTTCAGGTATTTTTCTTCTTGGTCTTTGTACAAGAGTATTTTGAAATTCCAACTCTCATAAGTAAAAGGAAAAAAAAGAAACTTGTTTTTAAACTATTATACTAGAGTAGCCACTATGATAAAATGTCCAGAACACTACCAAAAAGGTGATATGGTGACTATTTCTGGACTGTTGCTTTGGAAATTTTTCATAGTGTATCTTCTTGCTAAGAGATCAATCTCTTGAGTCCTAGGTTGAACTCAAACAGTTTCTAACACACTAGCATCATTTCATCTATTCAGGGTAATACTCATAAAATGACTTTCATTAAGAAAGCTGGATAATTATGTTCCCCATTTGACTGCTAGCTCTGTACTATTTATTACATGTAAATGAACTAAGGGTCTCAAATGAAATCATATTCCATTCAATCAACCCTCTTCAGCCAACTCTCAAACATTTTTCTTAGTGTAGAGAACTTGTGACTTTAAGCCTCCACTGCCTTGCTGTGGGGTGAAATGTTTGGCCTTGAAAACATGTATCTGCTACATAAGCCAACTCTCTGAGCCCTGGGATTGAGCTACATGCCCCTTGTTGCCTACTCCAGTTCCCATTTGTCCATTTCCTCAGCCTGATGCTCTTGGGAGAGTGTGGGTTTTCCATTGCTGATTGAGCCCACTTTGAGAAAGCCAGTGTCTGTATCAATGGCACTATTTCTTGATACTCACAGCACCATGTGACCTTTTGCAATGAGGGAGAGAATGGCCTCTCCCTAACTCTGTGTCACACAGTGTCATCAGGGCCCCAAATTACTTGTGTGCAGTCTCACAGTTTTTCTTAAAGACAGCTTTGCTGGCTTTTGAACTTCTCCTTCTAACCTAGGGGCTCAGGCCCATTGCCAGGGACCTGAGGAGCCTGGTGGGAATGGACTTTGTGCCAAACCAACCCATCATTGTCTTCAAAACAACTTGTGCCCTCTACCTCTACTAAATGTCTCCCTCTTCCCTTATCCTCCCATTTCACAATAAAATTTCCCACTACTGTCAGCTGATACAGATTCTGAGAGAGGAGGCAGAGTCATCTGTTTCTGCAGTTGAACTCCAGGCCAACTCTTCACCATCAGCACTGAGCTACATTGTCCACAGGTGCATAATAATGACCAGACATCCTAAATGAGCAGTTGCATTGCAGGAAAGTAGGCCCCTTTATTTCTTGCATTTTCAGGGCCTAAAAAACTGAGCAAGTATACCTGGCATGGACCTACTCTGGGGACCCTGTTGGTTAATGACAGAAACTCACTCCTGCCAAATAACAGAAAGCTAAGGGGAAAAGACAAGATTCTAAGTTTCCAGGAAGGAAAAAGCAAGTCTCCAAGAAAGGATCAGGAATCAGCATGGCAGAGAGTTCTCAACAGCAATTCTGGAAGCCAGGAGACAATGGAACATTGCCCCCAAAATTCTGAGGAGAAAGAGTTGCCAACCCAGAATTCTATAACAACCAAACTATGCTCTAGAGAAAGTATTGCATAAAGGCACTTTCAGATGCACTAGATTTCAAATTTTTACCTCCTGTGCTGGCTGTGCTCCATTGCCCCTCCACATCCACTCCCCACCCTTCCCCCTGATCTGGCCCCAAGAGGCAACCTGTGCTCCAGGGGTCACCTGGAATTCAAGGAGTCCTGGTGAAGTGAGTACCAAAAAATAGTGCCATTGATAGAGACATTTCAACCTGGCTCCCCTGCACACTGGCTTCTGGTTGGATTCAGACAGTGGGAGGCACAAGTGGGGAACCAGAGGGCAGGAATGGAGGGAAGTTATTTTCTCCACTCTCTCCCTGCTGGCAGAACCACCACATACCTAAGTGACAGCCACAGGACCTATGAGGGTACAGCTAAGGCTCTCAGCAGATTCCGGGAATGCCCTTTCCTCCTGCCCCTTCAGGCTTTGGGAGCAACAGCTTTCTGCTGTTTCCGGCCCCAAAGTACATAATGCCCCTTGTTTTTTATTTAACTCTGCCCACACTTTTTAAAAATGATCCTTTCTTTAAACTCTTTTTAACTGCCTCTTTCATGTGGGTCATATGCTTCCTGTTGGAACCAGTTCACCTCCCTTGCAAACTTTGTCAAAAATGACAGAGTAAATCAAGGAAAAGGAAAACACCAGATTCAGAAAACAGCGCATTCAGCACAGGAAAAAGATAAAAGTTATTCCCACGTGATGGTGAAGGGAAATCCAGGGTGAGGGTTAGGTCAGAACGCCTACTCCAGATGGGGGCAGCAGGACAGAGAGTTTAAAATGCACAGTGCCAAGAAAAATGAAATGTATAGATTAGTTGATGTCTTGGAACTAAGAAGAGATTCTCTCCGTCAGAAGATTAATGGATAAATTAATAAAAAATTCATAGAAAATTAAGCAAATATGACATGGAATAGTTGTTGACTCCAAGGGAAACAATTTAGTCATTGATTAAAATATAATCAATGAGTACAAGGCTCAGCTGTCAATAATCTTTAGTCATAATAGTATAGACATTGAGTATTAATTTAACAAAACACTGTTATTTAACTGTATTGGGAAAATGTGAGAGAAGAAATCTAAATTCTCTTTTTTCACACTGGAAGTGAACAAATAAAGCTGGAAAGGTATATAATGGTAGTATAAGCATGTCATTTAGGTAAATTTGTAAATTCCAGAGGATATATCTACAAGAATTGAAAATGGTTGCCTCAGAAGAATAGGTAACAGAGTGGGTGGGGGTGGGGTGGGGCATTACCATTATAAGCCTTGCATAACTACTTAACTTTTAACTATGTATGTGTTTTACTTTGATTAGAAAAATGTTTAATTAACCTAATATTTTTTAAAAACCCTCCATCTTACTGTTACCGATACCCATGGACTCCAGGAAATGTTTCAGAACCTTTCCCCTTGAGGCAGCTTTACTGTTGGGGCAGTTTTTGCTCCATGCTGCATCACCCCTGGGTGAGCCTCCCTCTGGATTTTGCTCTCCTTCCCTTCCCACAGAGCCCAGCTCTCTGTAAGTTCAGAATGCTTTTGAATGTGGATCGTAAGAAACTCTACTAAGCATAGCTTAAGCAAACGGTGGTTTATTTTCTCACGAAACAAGACATCCAAAGGCAGGGCAATTACTTACATGGATTCAGGCATCTGACAAGGCTATCAACACCCAGACTCTCTGCTTTGCCACCACCAGCCTAGTGCAGTTTCATCCCCACGTTGAGTGGTTCTCCAAGTGTGGTCCCTATCCCAGTGGCATCAGCGTTACCTAGAAATTCTCAGAAATGCAAATTCCCAGTTGCACTCTAGCCCTGGGAATCAGAAACTCTGGGACTACGGCACAAGTGATCTATATTTTAAGAAGCCCTCAGGGTGAAACTGATGCACACTCAAGTTTGAGAACCACTGTTTACACTGATCACTTCACGGTCGCAAAATGGTTGTCACAGCTCCAAATATCACACCATCTTTGAAGGCAGGAAGAGGGTAAAAGGAGTGTCCCCAACCTTGCTGTTCTTTCATCAGGAAAGCAAACATTTTCCCGGAAGCTCTCAGTGGACTTCCCCTTAAGACTTCTTGGCCAGGACCGGGTGGCATGGCTCCTAACTACAAAGGTGGCTGGGAAAACATGTGTCTGGCTTTCCAGCCCCTGTAGGAGGTGCCAAGAGAGAAGGGGGCTGGCAATGGCTATGGCCAGCCAGAAGGCAATGTCTGCCACAGGGCCCATGGTAGTCAGGGCCACAGATAACACCACTCTTGACTCCATCCTGAGAAAGTAGTAGATCTTGACGTTCATCTACAAAATAGGCTTAGAACTTCCAAATTCTTTAGATGGGAGAATCTACAAGACTTAGAAATCTCATTCTCATTGGTGTTATCTGCCTCTCATGGAATGGTGGTTCTGATCATAATTCATTATGCTAAAAGAGAGTTCTTTTCCATCAGAAATGGGCAGGGGAAAGAACAAGGAGGAAACAAGAACAGAAAATCTTGTCCTGCCACACTGACATAAAGAAAACCTAGTTTTACATTTTAACATGGGAATTTCACATTGTGGCTGCTTTGATACCATTGGCCAACAGCCCATCAGAATGCCCTGTGTGGGTATACACCACACAAAAAGAGAAGTGCTTAACTCTGCCTTAATAGAGTTAGGTTCTGGGCAATCAAGGAGAATATTCAAGGCAGACAGATTAGTATGCACAAAACTGCAGATGTGAGAAAGGAGAACTGAGCTGTCAGAGGACAATACATGTGGCAAGTGTTAGGAGAAACTGGAGAGAGCAAAGGGCCAGATCACAAAGGATTTTGTGTGCTGTGCTGAGAAGGTGGAACTCCACACTCTTCCTAATATCTTTAAAGCTTGAAGAGCATCTTAACCTGCTTAACCTGGGCTTTAGCACTTTGTCAACCCTGTAAAATTATATATCAAATTTCATATGTGGGTACATATACTTCTTTGAGGAGTGGGACCTGCTTTTGCTAAGAAATGTGTAACCCAAACATGTTTAAGAATCACTTCTCTGAGGAGTCAAGGAATTGGTTAATAAATTTTTTATTCCTCACCAATAAATTCAGACTCCGGTAAGGTTCTAGTTCCAGGTGAACTGGAAAGGGACAGAACTGAGACTGGAACTAGGGTTCTTCTTTCCTGTCCGGAGCCTCTTTCTGTACAATCTCTGCAATAGATGACTTCCAACAAGGTGCTCCTCCAGTGTGTGAGAAATACTTGCCAGGTCAGAGTTTCTCCTTCCTCCAAGAACCTCTCAGTCCTGCTCTGTGTTGCACCCACAAACGAAGAGAAAGGAAGGGATAGGACATTTGTGAAAGGATCCCCCAGGTCTCCATCAAAACTGGGGTGCTCCAGAATGGCACCCCTCAGGAAGGCACCAGAAAATGGACAGGAGTGGATTTTTCCAAGAGGAGTGGGACAAACACAAGGGAACTTCTTGTCTGCGACTTGTCCCTGTGATTCCCGGCGAAGAGTAGAACACTTGAATCTGCTCTCGCTCTTGTGTCTTTAGAAGTCTCAACTCCAGACGCTTGCAATTATTATTTGTAATGAGTGAGCAGGCATAGTGGGGCAGAATATTATCATTGATGCTCCTTAACTCAGAGAAATTACTTGACAAAAATCACAAAGAACAAGCAACTTGTTTCAAGGTTTGTTTTAGAAGAAGATATGGAAATGTTCCCATGGCTACACGTGTTCACCACTGGTGTTGCTTTAGTTCTTCCCAGTTAATTTCTGAGTTTAAGAAGCCTGTTGGTTTCTTAGCCCTTCAGCAACTATGTACCTGAAAGATTTATCCAGGTAGGCTCCACAGGCTTCCAAGTAGCTTTGTTAGCACCCTCAATAAGGTGGGAACTTCCCTTGATCTAGCTAGTTGGGGCCCTACTCCCTCAAATATATTACTGAACTGATGCCTGAAGAGGAAGTGAAGCAGATTTGCAAACTGCCATGCAAATTCAGTTTTGCAGCAATAACACAGTCTTACTCTTGGTTTTGTCTCCTACCAGGAAACAGAAGTGTTACCCATTCTTGCCAGCCCACTTTCCTTTGTTCTTGAAGTCCTCCCTGGTTCCTGAACATCTTCTGGTCATGCTCTTACAGTGTCATGGGGTAGGGACCTCAGGTCTGCACACTCTCCTCTGCACCCTTTCCTGATCTCCAGCACAGTGTGGTGGGTTTGCTCTGATTCCTACCCATCTGGTACTGGTGTACCCTGAGGTACCCTGTTTGGGTACCCCACCAATCCCAGCTGAAGGTCATGGCTAGGGAAACCAGCAACTTCTCTCGTGGCTCTCCTGGCCTGATCTCTGGTACTGATGACGTATAGCTTTTGGCTTCCTCATGTGGCCTGTTCAGTAGTTCAAAGCACCCCACTGGGCAGCCATTCCACAGCTTCTTAAGACTGGGGTCCCATGACCATATACCTGCTCCTCCTCACTGGTGGGCGATTCACCCCCATGGCCTCTGAGAGGGCTGGAGAGTACTGTCCACCCCATCAACCTTGACTCTATGGAAAGACTGGAGACAATCCTTGTTTTCTATATGACTCACTGGCCGTTTGCCATTTCCAACAATGCCTCTGAGACACCATATTGGACAAGGTGCTCCTGTAAGTGACCTGAAAAAGGATAGAAAACTGGTGTTTGGATTGCAGAGAAAATATCACCATACAAGCTGTCATGAGGATTAGAAATGATAAAGAACTCTCTGCTCGCTCTCCGTGTGACCTCAGACAAGATACTGTAGCTGTGTGCCCCAATACCTGCATCTTTAACATGGGACTTAAAAGGTGGTTATGAATATTTGAAATAACATATGATAACTGTCTGAGAAGTATCCGGGATACTGCAGGTGTTTAACAAGTGATATCCTTATTATTTGCTACAAACAGCAGACCTATTTTTGACCCCCATTTTATCATTGATGTCACAAACTTTATGTATTAAATAACATAGCAACAACATGAACAACAAAAGGCAAAAATAGTAATCTCAGAAAAATTCACAGATGTGCCATCATGGGAGAATGTAATAAATTTAACATCCCAATAGAAAAATAAGGTAGATGAGAGGAGCAGGCACTTTGACTAATGAGCAAAAAAAATGATCAATAAGCATACAAGAAAAGTCTGCACTCACTAGAAATAAAAACAAATTAATAGAATGATAAAATTGGTTTCACCTAGCATGTTGGCAAAGATTTTTAAATTATGATACCCTCATTTAGGCTGGGAGGTAGAAAACTAGTAATCTTATATGGGGGGAGGGTTATGTGACTTGTTAACCCAGTTCTAGAGAACAATTCAGAAATGTATATTAAATGTCTTAGAATATTAGATATTCTGCCAGGATTATATCATTTTCAGGAACTTACCCTAAAGCAATACTTATAGTTAAATGCAAGGGTATTCTTTAAGTGCTAGTTATGACTCTAAAAAATTGAAAACACACCAAAATCAGTTTTTAAAAGGTGATTATCTAGAGTCGATCACCACAGAATTTTCTAAGTATGAAAACCATAAAAGAATTCACTTGCACAAAAAAATTTAAATCTATATGTTCAAAAATCATAAATTATATTTAAAAGCAAGCAGCAAGCTGGAAAAATACGTATCACAAAACTGACAAAATGTTAATAAACGTACACTACAAATATAGTGTACACTGCAAATCAATAAAAGTGCTTCTCCATAGAAAAATGAGCAAAGACTTATCTGAAGACAATTTGCAGAAAAAGTATAAATGGTTAATAAATATAAGAAAAATCTTTAGCCTTATTAAAAGAAATGCATATTTAAATGAGATTTTAACATACTTATCAATTCAGCAAAAGAAGTTTAATTATAACACCCAATGTTGTTGAGGATATAAAGAACTGCATGTTCATTTACAGTTGTCAGAACTTAAGTTGGTTAAAAAATTTTTTTCTGGAAAAGCACCAGCAGCATATCAAATACTTAACAAAAAAATCAGAACTTGAGCCCCCATTTTAGCACTGTACAAACGAAACAATCCAATAAATCCACAAAGAACTGTGTGTCATAGCTTTTTTCACAGCATTATCCATATTTTTGCAAACATAGAGATTGTTAAGTAATGTATTTCTATGTGGGTGGAGGGTGAGGGCAGGGAGACCAATTAAATTGACTTCATCATCTAGCTCCTCAGCGCATACTTTGGTGGACACCACAAATGCCAACAGATATAAAAATGATTTGAAAAGTATGGCATGCAACAGAAATACCAAAACTGAAGACTGTTTTTCTAATGTAACTCTAACATCAGCATTTTCCCTCCCTTTCCCCTCCAGCCAGATGCAATTTTGGTTCTTCTAAGGGCAGGATTCTCCTCCACTCTGGGCCTCCATTGGCTGTTCCCCCTGTCCAGAAGACCACACCTCACTCTACACCCCTCATCCCCACTTCATCCCTCCTCCTCCCTTGGCCAGCTCCTATGCAGATCCAGACCCCTCCTAAGCAGAAACCCTGGGAACATAAAGATGGGTTATATTTCAAAAATCAAACGCCTGTCAAGAATACTATGTATAACCATTGGGTGGGGATAGAGGGTGTGAGATATCCAAGGGTTTCCTTAAGTAAGTACTGATGGAGATGCAAGGAAATTCTAAAAAGAATGTGTGAGTCTAGTTAATAGCAGAACTTTTGTTTTGCAAGTTTGAGGCCAGAGCTGAATTGCTTCTAGAATAATGAAAGAGAAAAAGAATACTTCCCCCAACAGGCCTCCCTCTCCAACCTTTTCTTCTATAGCATTCATCCTCTCTGCTAAATCAATTTTGAATAAATATTTAAAGACTATTGGCTTAAGAGGGTGTCAAATTAATACCCTGCTTAAAACATTCAAGGGAACATCAGGTATGTTTCTGCTTATCTACAGTTTGCAGCCTAAACATCACTTCATTGTTATAGTCTTGGTACTGAGAACTCAAAAACAAAAACAAAAAAAATGTGTATAATGAATAAATAATAGGATGGAATAGATGGTGATATGACTGTTCTTTCAGAGAGATTTACTAGAAAACTCAGAACCTAAAAGAGAAGTCTGTGGAATAAGCCCATGTTTATAACCTGGGGCTTTCTGTTCTCACCAGCTGCTTCCTGCCTAGGTTGGCCAACATGACTTGGTGGAAATAGCACAGAACTGGAATGCCAGAGTGGATTTCTAAATCTAGCTCGGCCGCTGGTGGTGCAAATGTGAGCAACTCTCTGGAAAACTAGAAGTGTTGAAGGCATTAGGTCTGTAAAACACTTGGTATGATTCTGATTAAAACATTTATATTCATAAACACAGAGTGAAAATATCATCTAGATCAAAAAGATGTGATCAAAATGTCTTGCATGGCTTCACCAAAAAGGAAAGGACAAGATGTGCCTTGGCTGTTGCATGTTTTACCTATCACAGTAGCAAACACAAAATGGCTAGGCTCATGAACTGTATAGGAAGTATAAATTGGTTATGAACTTTTTGAAAAGTGGTTTGAAACACTTTTGGAGTGGTATTTAAATGCACATGCTATTGAACCAAGAAACTCCTGCTCTGGGGATTGAACCTACAGAAATCATGGCAGAAGCACCTGAAGAAGTATATTGAATGGCATTTACAGTAGCATTGTTTGTGTGATCCTAACACATCCTGAGACTCCAAGCATCCCAGTCTCTATCTGGAGTCATGTTCAACGATGCTCAGCAATCAACGTTAAGTGCCAGTAGAAAGGGATTGCAATCTTGTAGCTCTCACAGGCTGTAGCTTTTTCGTACGTGTGACCGTACTTCTTCCTCTCCCACCTCCCGCCAGTCCTTTCTCAGGCCAAACCTCCAAACTAGTGGTTCTAACTTTCTGTTCCCTCCTCTTTTCCTTCTGCCTGATTTCACTACCTGTTCCTGATTATGAATCACAAATCCTGGGAAAAGGCAGAACTTTGCATAGAAGGCAAGAAGGCAGGGTGAGGGAAAAGCTAAGTGAAAACAAACTTGCATTTGGTTGGAGAGGGATTGATGCAGAGGTTTGGATCAGAGACAGACACTGGTAACTGGAAAAAAATGGAAGCAATATTTATATTTTTCATTAGTGGTTTGTGGTTTTAATACTGTGCTGTTTTACATGACGGATGCAGGTATTAAAAAAGGAGGGAAATCTTTATGTACTGACTAGGAAAGAAATCTGTGATACGCTAATACCTTAAAGAAAAGTAAATTGTGTGTGTGTGTGTGTGTGTGTCTGTCTGTGTGTGTAGACAAAACACTTGAGAAAGAGAAAGAGCATTCTTAAGAGGTGGGGAGACTGGATGTTATTTTTTACAACAATAATAAAAAATAAAGGCAAGTAATTGTTAACTTTTAGAGTTGAAAAGACTCTTTTCCATTAATGGAAAGGAAATTCCTCCTTGACTAATCTGGGATGTGACAGTTGTGGCTTGAAGTGTTTCCTTTTGAGCTGGGAATCAGCTGAAATCAACAGTCATTAGTGAGGCAGTGGTCTGCCTGCTCAACACACTCATTTCTGCTCCTTCAGCCATTTTCTGCTCTCATTTCTGCCAGTCACAGCTCAGCCTCACTCCCACCAGCCTGGTGATCGCCTTGGGCACTTCCTCAGATCCTGCAGCAAATCCTGCAATGACCTCACAGAACAGAATGTGTGAGCTGGAAGGAATTGTGTCTACTGCTTCTCAAAGCAAACACTCAGGGAAAGCTTGTCTCGTAGCGGACCCTTGCTGGGCATTGAGGACACGCAGCAAGGCAGGCACAGCCCTGTCCTCACAGAGTTTACAGTCTTGTAGAGGAGACTTAAAAGTCCAAAGCCACTGATACACCCTGTCTTGGGGAAAAGGCTGGAGCCTGTTGGAGGGGGACACATAACCCAGGGAAGGCTTCCAGGAGAAGATGATGCCTCAAATGGATCAAAGAAAAAGTAAGAGTGAACTAGGTGAGCAATGATCTTTCTGGCAGCAGGGAAACTGAGGTATGGTGCAATGCAGGGTGCTTGAGACAGGAGGGGAGGAGAGAGGTGAGAGAATGTCCAACAGGTATGAACAGCCAGATCACAAAAGTTCCTTTATAACAGCCATGGTAGGAATTTGGTTTGTACCTTGAAGTCCATGGTGTTGACCACAATCCACACAGCCAGTGCATTAAGAAAGAGTTTATTCAGGGTCTCACTCAGGGCCATGACCCAGGACGGCAGTTAGTCAGAGAGCTCTGATCAGACTGCTCCATCCTCTGTATGGGGACAGTTCATACGCAGTTTCCAGCAGAGAAAAAGTTACATTGTTTAGTACATCAAGCACTGTGTCAAGGATATGTTTGGTTTCCTATCCTAGAAAGTACAGACTGTACACATTCTGGTGCCGTGTGAGAGCTGGCAGGGGTTAGGATCAATCATTCTGTCCCTAAAGAATTCTCCCATAGCCAGGAGTGCCTGACTCTCATTCAGCTTTGCTTTCTTTGGTCTTCAAGCCCTTTTCCCCTTGGTCCTGGGTGAGGGGCTGTGGATCCTGCTGATGCAAGTGCCAATGGCTTCAGGGCATCTTCACAGCACACAAGAGCTGTCCTGGCTGGCTCAGGGCCTCTGCAGCTTGCAAAGCTCTCCTTTCCTAGGGCACCACTGCGGGAACCATAACATTTCATTTTTATTTCACAATGGGGGGCCATTTAAGAGTTTCAAGCAGGAGACTAACATGGCCTAGACCACACTGGCTAAAACTTGGAGAGGTGAGGTAGGCGGAATAATGGCCCCTCCAACAAGTTCACATCCTAATCTCTGGAACCTGTGAATATATGAAATTACACGGCAAAAGGGATTTTGCTGGTGTAATTAAATTACGGCTCCTGAGATGAGGAGATTATCCCAAATTAACCAGCAAGACTCAATAAAATCACAAATATCCATAAATGTGGAAGAAGGAGGCAGACGCGATTTTGCTATGGAAGGATGGTCAGAAAGATGCTTCATCACTGGCTTTGAAGATGGGGAAAGGGGACCACAAGCCAAGGAGCGTGGGAAGCCTTAGAAGGTAGAAAAAGAAAGGAAATAAGACTCTTCCCTAGAGTCTCCAAAAAAGGAGGCAGCCCTGCCCACATGTTGATCTTATCCCAGTGTTGGGCTTCTGACCTACAGAACTCTTAGATGACAAATTTATCTTGTTTTAAGCCACTAAGTTTGTGGTCATTTGTTACAGCAGTAATAGAAAATGAACGCAGATTTTGGTACTGCTGTAACAAATACCTAAACATGTGGAAGTGGCTTTGGAATTGGACAGTAAGAAGAGGCAGGACAAGCTGAGAGACATGATAGAAAAGCCTAGATTGCCCTGAACAGACCTCTGGCAGCAATATGGATGTTAATGACTCTGCCAGTAAGGACTCAGGGAGAAGAGAGGCCCATGGTAGAGAAAACATAAATCAGAGAATACTGAAATCATCATGAATGGACCTGGGAGAAATACTGATGTTAAAGATACTGCCAGTGAGAGCTAAGAAGGAAATGAGGAACACGTATTGGACACTGAAGGACAGGGGGTACTTGCTGCATAATGGCAAAAGGCTTAGAGTTGTGTGTCCTGAAGTTAAGTGGAAAGCAGAGCTCCTCAGCAGTGAACTTTGCTAATCAGCCATGATTTCCAAGGAAAGCATTGAAGGGTGTGGCCTAGTTTCTTCTTGCTGCGTATAGTAAATGAAATGGGAAGTGGATATACACTGTGAGGAAAACCGCCAAACAAAAAATGAACCAGGACTTGATGATTTCAGCCTGTTTAGATTGCAAATATTAAAATGAAGAGCTTCATGGCCAAAAAGGTATGCTTTAGAGAAAAAGCTGAGGATGTGGCTGGACAACCTTTGTCTGACATCTCTGAAAGATCAAAAGGTACAAGTATTCAGTCACATAGAAGGCTTTTGAAAGAGATTTAGTGTGTGACTCATAGATCACATCAGCAATCTCAACAGAAGCCAAAACCAGAAATGGAATTGTTTCAGGGACATCTGTGAAGGGGCCTCTTGTCTAATTCAGTGAATCTCTGAGACACACATGAGAGATCCACAAAGTTCTTGAGAATTTTACACCAGGAAAAATAGTAGAACTTGGACTGAAAGGGACAGAGAGAACATGAAATGAAAGAAGGTCCCACAGGACTTCCAAAATTCTACAGGCAAGAAACAGGCTGATAAAACTACCCAGCTGAAAACAGGTGCTGTCTCTCCTGAAAAAGGAAAAATGAGTCAGAGGACAGAACTAGGGGCCCAGAGAGCTGAGCCTTGAGCTGCAGAGTATTATTCCTAGGCCTTAAAACTTAATGGAGATTGCCTTGTGTAATTTTAAAATTACTTGTGACTGGTCAATTCTGTATTTCTTCCATTTTCTCTTTTTGCACACAAACATCTGTAACTGTTATCCTATGCCAGTCCTGCCATTCTATTTGGGAGTAGAGAACTTGTTTTCTAGGTCCAATCTCCACAGATGGAGAGGGACTTCATCCCAGGATAGATTATACTGACCTTCATCTAATACCTAATGTAGAGGAGTTTGATGGTGAGATATGAGAATTTGAGCTGATGAGGTTTAGATGAGATTTTGGACTTTGAGTTGATCCTTTAATGGGATGAGACTTAGGGGGGACTTTTGGGGAACTTTATGCCATGAGGTGCATCTATTTTGCATATAGGACAGAAAACATGAATATTTGGTGAGCAGAGAGAGGACTATACAGGCAGAATAATAGCTCCCCTAAGATGTCCATGTACTAGACCCCAGAACCTGTGAGTCTGTTACATTACTTGGCAAGAGGGTCTTTGTAGTATAATTCAGTTAAGGATCTTGCAATGCAGAGATTATCTTGTATTATTGCAGTGGGTCCAATACAATCATAAGGGTCCTTTAATGTGGAAGAGGAAAACAAGAGAGATGCACCTTCTCTAGCTTTGAAGATGGAGGAAAGGGGTCATGAATCGACCAATGTGGGAGGCCTCTGGAAGAGGGAAAGGGCTGGGAAATGGACTCTCCTCTAGAACCTCTAGAAGGGAAAGCAAGAAGCAAATAAGGAGCAAAACAGAGGCAAAGAGTCAAATTCAGAGGTGGATATAATCCAAGCAAAAAAGGATGGTGTCCAGAGTTAGCAGTCGCAGCCGAGATGGAGAGAGGTGGATGGATTAGATAAACATGCATGAAATGTAGCGACTGGAACACGCTGATAATACTTCTGGGGGAGGGGAGAGGGAAGAGTCAGCTGACACCCATAATTTTGGCTTAAAAGCAATAGGAGGGAGGAGGGAGGAACCATTGGCCATGCAGGCCACATAGGAAGAAGAGCAGGGGCAGGGGTGGGGAGCAAGCAGATAATTTCATTTTGGACATAGCAAGTTTGCTGGTGTTTATGGAACAACCAAGAGACATTTGGATAAGCAGGTCTGAGGCTCTGAGGACTACAGAGAGGTGATAAAGTCAGTGGATGGGGTCAAATGGCCTAGGAAGAACATGGGCAGTAAGCAGAGAAGGACAGGACACGACCCTCCCTGTAGTAGTAAGGGTGTGCAGAGAAAATAAACCCACCAAGGAGCCTGAGAAGGACCAGCTAGAGAGGTATGCGGAAAACCAAGAGAACATAGCTCAGGGAAGCCAATACCATTGTTTGTCAATGTTGAATCAAAACGGGAAGAATCAGATGGAACAAATAGGGAGTCAGGGGAACAAATAGGAATCAGATGGAATCAGATGGAACAAATAGGAACAGGGGGCAGGATTGGACGGTTCAGAGGAGTTGGGAGGAGCTCTGGTCTAGCTTGAGAAGGAAGTACAGTAGTCAGCATTTTATGCCCAAGCATGTCAGGGCAGCCAGAGCCCAGATGGGCAAACCTGCCTAGGCATGGTGCTCAGTCTAGAATGGGCAACTGGGTCCAGGAAGGGGTTCTAGCTCCTCTCCGTGCTGTGGTCAGGAGACTCATGCTCCCCTACTCGCACTCCGCAACCACAGAACTGACCCTCATCCAGGAGGGGAGAAGGATCAAGTCACCTACGCTGTGTGTCCTGAACGTTCACCCTGCTCCCTGCCTTTGCTTATAAGTTTCCTTCTACGTAAAGTAAATATCCAAAGCTTGCTTGGCACTGTGCTAAGCACTTCATGGACATCAAGAGGCATTGGTGTTCTCCCCATTTTACAAATGAGGAAACTCAAAGATGTAAAGTGACTTGCCTGAGGTCACACAATTAGTATGTGGTAGAATCAGAACTCAGGTCTCGCTGAATACAGATTCTAAGCTCCAATTCCCCCCAGAAGCCATGATATCTCCTTTGTTTGAGTTCCAGTGTTTTATCTTCTCTCCGCATTTCATCTCCCTCCCTCCAAATTTTTCTCCCTGAAAAAGTTTTTTATTCAATTTGTCAGCATGGTGTTTATGACAGAAGACCACTAGGTGGAGCCAGAACACCAAACAGCCTGATTTACTGGAACCAGTAGAGGAATGGGTGGGGAAGGGCGCCTGGCCTTTCCTTCTTACCCACCCCTCCTTCCTATCATCGTTGGGAGAACGATCAGGACATTGAAAGCTTAGAGACTAGAGGTCTAAGGGTTCTAAACTGGAGTGGCCCAGGACTCAAGTCAATCAGAATTCTAAGATTCTAAGAATTCTAAGAAGGGCTAGGACCAGCAAAATCAAAGCTCATGGCGGGGACTGGATTTCAGCCCCACTCCCACCTCTGTCATCTGTTTTTGTACAGAACCCAAACTGCACAACTATATGCTGTGACCTTAGTGCAAAAAGAGAAAATGCAATTACTGGTAACTACCATGAGCCAGAAACAGCAGAAATACAGGTGGGTGTTGGGAAAATCACTTCATTCCTCTAAGCCTCAGTCTGCTTTACATAAAATGGGGTAATCAGGGGACCTGCTCCACTGAGTGGTTGTGAGGACTTAATAACAAAATGCACATAGCACATTGGAACAATGTCTGTCATATATGAAGTGCTCAATAAGAATTATTATAAATATATAATAATCATAATAATATAAATATATAAATGATAAATGTTATTACTAATAAACAATAATTTCTAGATACCCCTTTTATGATTATGTAATTTAATTATTTCCTCACACTACAGGCCTAAGTATTTTTTTAATGTTTTATTCCACTAAATTATGAAATATTAGTGGAATAAAACATTTAAAACATGAATTTCAGTCATATTCTCTGTGCTAATCCAGCTTGTAGAGTATGGAAAGACTTCCCAGAGGTGGAGTCTTCAAGGACCAGCTAAGATAATCATACCTTCTATAGTATACAGAACAGTGCCTGAGTACAGAGAAAATGCTCATTAAACATTTTAGAAAGAAGAAAGAAAGGAAGAAAATGAGGGAGTAAGAGAGAAAGGAAGAAAAAGAAGAAGAAAGGAATGAAAGAAAAGCTCAAGGAGGTTTTTTAGCTGAGCTAAGGATCTCTGCATTGAAGCACTGCAAATAGAATCCCTAGCAAAATGCTTATTAGAGAGTTGATATCATTATACTGGAGGTCCCTATAGTTCCCCAAATTTCCCTTATGCTTCAATCAGCATGTTTCTTTCTGCCTGACCCCCACCCCCAAGTGTGAGCTCTGTGAAGACAGGATGTGTCTATTTTATTCAAAGTTATATTTGCCTAGTACAAAGCAGGTGTTCTCTGAATAGTTATTAAATTGCTAAACTGGGCTGAGTTCCAGTTCTGGTAAGGGTGGAGTAAATTGTCAAGATACTTAACAAGAAATAAAATTACAGGAAAGTGACCAAAAGCAGGCACAGATTGGAGAAGGATTCAGCATTTAAAATAAGGAGATCACACTGGATATGGTCTGCACCTATATGGACTTTTGCTGTGTAGGTACTCCGCAGTCTTCACAGCTCAGGGAATCTAAAATTCAGGCAGAAATTCAGAATCCCATTGGTTTGGTGAGTCAGAGAACAAAGCTCAAGGCTGCCACCAGGGCTAAAAATTGAGGGGAAAACCACAGAAACAAAGAGCCACAAGGAGGGATGGCCAAAAATCTGCACATGAAACTCCTCTCAAATCCTTGGCTGACCCCTGAAGTGCACACACATAGATAAGACTCCAAGTAACCCACAGGGAAATCAGTCACTGGAGGGATAAAAGGGCTGAGATCTTAGCTCCTGCCCACTGCAAGGAAGGCAGTTTGGAGTTTCAATTCTGCCAAATTAGGAATGCTCATCCCCACACTGGGGCATCTGTCAAGTGTTGAAAGGATTAAAAAAAACATGCAAATTTAGAATTCAACATCCAGTGAAAACTCATTTCCAGAATGAAGGCAAAATGAAGAAATTTCAGATACATTCACGTTGAATTTGTCCCAGAGACCCAAATGCACGAAAGGAAGATGAGACTTTACCTTGGACAGAAATTATGTGAAGTGTCACTTTAGATTTACAGGAAAGAAGGAAGAGCACTGGAAATATGTTGATAAACATGAAAGATATTATTTTTTACTTTCCAAATCCCTTAAAAGTCCGTGGACTCTTGGGGAGTGATGTCAGCAAGATGGTGGAATAGGAAGCCCCAGACCTTGCTCCCCCACAGGGACACCAACTTAAAGTAATAACTAAGTTCAAAATGCGTTTATGAGAACTCCAGACACCTGTTAAGCAGTCACAGTAACGCAGGCAAGCACACAGCCAAGAACAGCCACAACAAAAAAGGAAGAGAAGATAGTACTAAGTGTGTTATTAGAATACAATTCTAAAAATACAAATGTTATAGGTTCTTATGAAAACATTTTTTGTTTATTTCTCTTGGAAAAAAAGACCCTTTAAAGCAAAATAATAACACTGTATGTGGTTTACAACATACATAGAAATAAAACATATGACAAAAACAATGTGGAGAATGAGAAGGTTGGCAATGAAATTATACTATTGTAAAGTTCTTACATTATACATGAAGGGATATACTACTACTTCTGGACAGACTGTGACAAGCTAAAGGTGCACATTGTAGTCCCTTTAGCAACCACTAATAAAAGAATACACTAATAATAGAATATAATTAAAATGCCAGCAGAGGAGATAAAATAAAATATTAAAATATACTCAATTATACCAAAAGAAAACAGGAAGAATAAACAAAGAAAATAGGAGACAAATAAAAAAAACTAAAAGCAAGTTTACAGAATTAAACTCAGCTGTGTCACTAACTAAATGTAGATGGTCCAAACACACCAGTTAAAAGGGAAATATTGGCAGGCTAGAAAACAAATCAAGACCCAACTATCTGCTGTTTACAAGAGGTGATGTTTAAATATAAAGACACATCAAGTTTAAAATAAAATGATGAAAGACGATATGCATGCAAACACTAAACATATGGAAACTGGAGTGACTATATTGATATAACATGAAACAGACTTCAGGATGGTAAGCAAAAATCTAAGTAAATACTTCCCTTTTGAGCTTTCTAAATTATGTGCGGAGGTTGAAGCAAAATTTATCAACACTTTTTGATATGGTTCCAAATGTATGTCAAATATATATTTAAGATAATATATTATAAATGGAGGAGGGTAAAGGGAAAGAAGGGGAGATAAGTTTTCTCTACTTCCCTCAAACTGATAAACTGTGATAAGTTATGCATATATAATATAATATTTATATCAGACAGTAAAAAAGGTATGCAAAGAGATACACTGAAAAATCCTGCAGATAAATCAAAATGCCATCCTAAAACCTGTTCAAGTAACCACAGAAAGGCAAGAAACAGAAAACAGAGGAATGAAAAAGAGAGAAGCAGAAAACAAAAAACAAACCAGCAGACGTATCATTAATTATTTTAACTGGAAAGATAGAAATTGGCAGAGTGGATTGAAAAGCATGACTCAGTTACATGCTGTCTATCAGAATATATCACTTCAAATATAACAATACAGGCAGGTCGAAAAGAAAAGGATGGAAAAGACACAGCATGAAAATATTAATCAGAAGAAAGCAGGAGTGGCTATAATAATATGCGACAAAGTAGACTTAAGAGCCACAAGGTTTATCAGAGATAGAAAAAGACATTACATACTGATAAAAAGGTCAATCCACCAAGAAGACACAACAGTCCTAGATGTGTATGCACCAAACAGCTGATAGTGTCTGAGGCATCTGTATTGCCTTAGATATGAGGCAATATGTAAGATAAAATGTCTGAGGCAAAGGCTTATAGAACTTTCCAAAATACTACAAAGTTACAGTAGTCAAGATGTATGACACTAGCAAAGGGATAGACACATAGATCAGTGGAATAGAATAAATAGTCTAGAAATAAACCCTCACATTTGTAGTCAATTGACTTTTGACACAAATGTTATGACCATCCAATGGTGGAAAGAATAGTCTTTTCAAGAAATTGTGCCGAGGCAACTGGATATCCACAGACAAAAGAATGAAGTTGGACCCCTTACCTCACACCATAAACAAAAGTAACCCAAAGCAGATCAAACACCTAAATGTAAGATTAAAATTACAATACTCTTGGAAGAAAACACGGGCTTAGTTCTGTGTGATTTTTGTTCAGGCAATAATTTCTTAGCTATGACATCAAAAGCACAAGGAAGAAAAGAAAAATAGATGAATTAGATATCATCAAAGTTAAAAATTGAGGGCTTTGATATCTTACTATGCTGATGAACAGTGTAATGGGGTATGTGGTGGGGAGTTGATGATGGGGGAATCTAGCAACCACAATGTTCATGTATACATTAATGATACAAAAATATATATATAATAAAAAAAAATTGAGGGCTTTGAAGAACACCATTAAGAAAGTGGAAAAGACAACCCACAGACTGGAAGAAAAGTTTTGTAAATCGTAGGTCTGAGAAGGTATTTCTATCCGGACAGCTGGAAGGCTGGGCTGAGCTGGACCCCTCCCCTCCCCGTGTAGTCTCAAAGCCTCTCCTTGTGGTTTCCCCAGCAAGATGGTCTGACTTCTCACATGGCAGCTCAGGGATCCCAGGGTTGTTTGATTTCAGAGGTGAAGCACTTCTGCATGAGACCGAAGTCCCTGGCATAGCCTTGAGAATATGGCTGAAGTGGAGTTGAAGAGACAGTTACTAGAAATGAGGTGGTTAAGAATCCAGGCTGTTGGTCATTCAAGAAGATGTTGACATGCCCCCAGATGATGATAGGACTCTGAGAGGAAGAGATGATGTGACCCAGGTGCCTACATCATTAGTGAGTGAAGGAAAGTGGCCCAGAGAAAGGAGGGGTGCTAGAACCAGTTGGCATGTACCAAAGGGAGGGGGGCTTATACAAGCCTGTATCTAGAAAGATACTTAAACAATGTGAATAGTGGCCACACCTCCTGATCTGAGGGATGTGGGGCCACGACTTGAGATGGCTGCAGGAAAGCAGTGTAGTCAGGGAGGATCATGGGGAGATTTAGACTTGGAGGTGAAGGATGCACTCTGAGAAATTGAACCAAAGTTCCAGAGGACACAGTGGAAAGGTTGGGATGGAAGATTGGCTAAGAATTTGGGTGCTAGGTCAGGGGAGGGGAAAAACAGAGCAGCAAAGAGGTGAAATATTTTGGAAAACAACCAAGGAAACCAAGTGGGTTTGGTCAAGTGTAAGAGAATTTAGACCCTCTCCAAACTAAGCCCTGAGAACCTGCCCCCGAGAGCGAGAAGGACATAGTTAGAGAGCGTCCTGAGGAAGTCTCAGCCCCCAGATCCAGTTAGGGGTTGATTTAGTGATATGTCACTTGCTCACTCAAAAATCTGTGGACATCTGCAGCTTGGGAGCAGAGAGGATGAATCAAACTCAGTCTCTGCCCAAACATAAAATATCTTTATGATTAAAACAAAATTTTATTGAGAGGAAGAAGAGAAATCCTGAGTTAATTTGGATGAAAAGAAAATAGAAGGGGCATTTCTCTTCCTCCTACTTTTTTGCTCCAACCTGCAGGAAGGATGTGTCCCAGCTGCATGTGTTTTTGGGGAGCAATGAGGCTGGTAGGGTGTGGTGTCAATAGTTTCTTCTGGTCCAGGACCTGCTTTCCTGGGCTCCCATTTTCAGGTTTGTTTTTGTAGAGGAAATTACTATGGTAGATGGAAAAATAAGAGCAGACATCTGGGTTTCTTTCTTTCTTTCTTTTTTGCATCTTTTAGATGATCTTAAACTTTTCTTCTTTAAATGATATGGCGAATGACAGTAATAGATTTTCTAATTTTAAACCATCCTAACTTTCCTGGTATAAACAACTTGATCATGAGGTATCTTTTAATAGATTGCTATATTCAATCTGCTAATATTTTAAATAGGATTTTTCCACCTGTGTTCATAAGACAGATTGACTTCGAATATTCCTTTCTCTTATTTCATCTTTCTGATTTAGATATCAAGGTTAAATTAGCCCCATAAAATGGGTTGAAGAGTGTTCTTTATTTCTCTATTCTTCAGAAAGCTGGTAGATTTGATTTAGATTTTCATTTAAATGTTTGAAGAGCTTGTCTTATTGATTCATGAAAGCTCTTTGTATGTTATCCATATTAATTCTTTGGTAATGTATATTGTGAAGATTTACCTTCTGTCTTGTAGTTTTTCTATATATTTTTAAGTGTTATGAAGTCAAATTTAACATCTTTTCATGGTTTTGTGCATTGTTCAAGAAAGTTTTTCTTACTACAAAATTATTTTAAAACTTTTCTTTAAGTTTTCTTAGTTTGTTATATTTATATTTAAGTCTTCTGTTCATTTGTCCAGGAATATATTTTTTTTGCCTGCTGATGTAGAAACCTAGCTTGAATTTTTTACTCAAATATATATGGCCAATTGCCTCAACATGTATTGACTAGTCTACTCTTTCCTCAATGATCTTAAATTCAACCTTTATTATAAACTAAATATATAAACTTTCATGATAGATCAAATAGATGTGATAAATGTGTGTGGGGGTCTTGCTCCCACCATCTTTAAATCTGTTATTGAGCTGATACTTTAGCTGATCTTGCGGTCTTCTTTCTCACTTTGGGTAAAGGACCTCAGTAAATCATAATGAAAGCTGAAAATTTATCAAGCACCTACTATGTGCTGTTACTAGATTAATTGTTTCAGGTGCATCATCTCATTCAATCTTCACAAAGACGGTGTAAGATAGGGACTATTACATGCCCTTTTACAGATAAGGAGGCTGAGACTTCATATAGTTTTAGGTGCCTCTGGTCTACTTACAGTTAGTGACAGAGTCCGAGTCCAAAGCACTTTACTAATATTGCTTAAGTGAGTGAAAGGGGTGATAAGAGACTCTGGAGAGATTGTGCTGGACAGGTAGGTTTGGAAACTCTGGTAGATAAAGTGGTGGTTGTTTTCGTGAACACGAAGATCATTCCCAGTGAGGGGAGTCCCAATCCCAGAGACTCTAGTGCTTAAGGAAGTAGCAATAGAAGAAGAAGGAAGGCTGAAAAATAAGGTGGAAGCCTGGAAGAGAGCACTCTGAGGATAGAACGGCCAAGGGCAGGTCCCGATGCCGACGTTCTCTTGCCCGGAGGACTGAAGAGGGATCGGGCCTCACTGGTGACCCCCGGGAGACTCATCTCCCGGCTGGTGCAGAAGCAGGGAGGAGGGAGGAAGGTGCCGATTAGTGGTGGGGTGCAGACAGCTCGCTAAAGAGTTAGCAGTGAAGCAAGTGGGAAGAGGCAGAGGCGGGTGCAGGTAGTTCCAGGATTGCTGATCCAGGGAGGCCTTCGGTCTGTTTAGTATGGAAGAGGCCTGATGTCTGTGGAGAGAGCCTGCTGTAACGCCTGCGGAACCTGAGGCCCGCTCAGTCCGGGGGGCCCTGGAGGAGAGAGGATTGATCCAGCCCGGGCCTCAGAGAAACAGCGGAGGACGTGGGGCCAGTGGTGGAGCGCGGGCTGCGGGTCCCGGGGAAGGTGCTGGGCCCTGGAGGTAAGGCTGGAGGGGTACGTCGACGGCCCTCTGCATTCTCTTGGAGAAAAGAGACCGTGGGCGCCGCCCCTCACCTCCGCGGCTCCTCGGATTACCTGGCGGGGCCTTCAGGAAGCCAGGGGCGAGGGCAGAGGGTGGGCACTGGCGGCTGGACGGAGCGGGGCGGAGCTGGGCGGAGGGCGCCGGCCTTCCCCCTCCGGTCCTCTCAGGTGACAGTCCCCGCGGGCTCCTGCCCCGCCCCGCCCCGCCGCATATTCCGGAGGCCGGCCTGCCGCGTCCGAGAGCAGCCAGCGCTGGCGGCGCCCGGAGCCTCTGCCCGTCTGTGCGCGCGTGGACCCGCGCGCCCGTCCTCCCGCGAACTCGCCGCCCGCCATGGCTGCTGCGGCCGACCGCCGCAGCCTCCTTACTCTCCTCCAGGTGCTCGGGCTCGCCCTGGCGCAGATCGTAAGTCCCGCGGCCGCTCCCACGCCAGGGCCCAGGGTTGGGGTCTGGGGCTCAGGATCCAGGAGTCTGGAGAAACGCTCCGTCTTCCCCGCCTCGCTATCCTGAGGCGCCGCTTCCGACAGTCCCCTCGGTAGGTGCGCACGTGGGGCGCATCCCGCGGCAGGAAAGGAGGTGGGGGAGCCGGGGAGCCAGAGGACCCTGTCCTGAGATGCTCGGCCTGGCTGGGACAGGCAGCGCGGGGCGGGAGCTGGCCCCCGGTCCTGGCAGCGCGGAGAGCCCAGGTGGCGGGGGAGACAATGGTGCCCATTCACGGGACGCCGGCGCCTCCGCCCCGCCTCCTCCCAGGGGGCGCCGACTCCAGCCAGACGAGCTCTCGCCCGGCTGCTCCTGTCCGCCGCTCGCGCGCGCGCCTCACTTCGAGGGCCGGCTCGGGGCCGGGGGCCTAACGCGACGGGGACGCTGTGGAGGCTGAGCTTGTGCTGTTCGGGCGCCAGCCTGGCACTTCTCGGCCTGGGGAGGGCGCGGGCACCAGGCGCGCGGGGCCCCGACTTTCATGAGAGGGCCACCCTAGGGAGCACGGAGGAACGGGGCTGGGAGAGGGGTGCTCCGAGTGGGATGAGAGAACCGGCTTCCCCTCCCGTCGCCCCGCTCTCCGAGAAGAAAGGGAAAGCTGCAGAGGAGAAAAGGCAATAGAAGAAAGAGGAGAAAGCCACAGCATGGGCGTGTTTTCCCTTCGGCTTTTACCTGCACTAGGGTGAGAGGAAGGGGCACCTGTTCACCATCCATACCTGTTGTTCATCTAAAAATAATGATGCAAGCAACCGTTCATTGAGGGCCAACCATTTGCTAGGTACCACCTTGCCTAGCTAGCATCTGTGATTTACCTGAGCCGGCAGCATCTCCCTCTGCTCCCCACCTCGGCAGCGCTAGGACTGCCTGCTGCAGTGGAAGCAGTCGGGCCAATCCTGGCGCCACCACTTACTCTTTGTGACCATTCTTAATCTTTCTGAGCCTGTTTGCTCAAGTGCAAAAGGGCCTGTTAAAGTATCCGCCTCACAGTTCTGAGCATTCAGTAAGATCTATGGAACGGTACACAGTAGGCTGTCAGTGAACGGGGATAGGCGGCTTGCTGCGGAGCTCGCTTTTTCACTGCTGGAACACCTCTAGGACGCGTAGCTCCCTGCCCTGTCTGAGGGCTGCACCCCGTGTGTTTTCAGAGAGGTCCGCCAGGAGAACCGGGGCCTCCGGGACCCCCGGGGCCGCCGGGAGTGCCTGGATCCGACGGCATCGACGTGAGTCTCTAACCTGGGATGCTATCCGGAGGGAGGCTGAGGACAAAGGGGTACTTTGTGAGCGCTGCGGGTGGAGAGTGGGGGCTGGGAGTTGGTGCCTGGAGACGCAGCGCCCCCTGTTGCCAGGAGTAGCAGCGCCGGCCGCACCACAAGGAGCCCGTTTGTTCCACGCAAACCTCAAACCGTCTCTGAGATGTGGAGCCCGTTATAGCCGCCCTCGGACAAGGGCGCTGCTGTTCCGTCTGCCCGCCACAGCTCACAGCGATTCCTTATCCCTCTCCCCTCCTCTCCTTTCTTTTTGGGGTGGAAGACGCCTTACCCCTCGTCCTGCCCCTGGCACGTCTGTATGCTTCTTCAGGGTAGCTTATGAGCCTTGGTCAGACCGCTGACCAGCTGGAGCCAGACTCCTGTCTCTTCCCTTTGCACTTTTCTTCCCGATTTAGAAATGTCCCCTGCTCTCCCTAGTAAGGTGAAGGTTAAATATCTCATTCAGGAGGCTCTCCCCAGGAGGTCAGCTCCATGTTTACCCATCTGGACAGACTTCTATTTAACATGGTGCCCCTACCCGCCAAACACAGAGGTGGGTGCCTGCCAGGCTCTCTGGCTGCTGTGGGCTCTGAAATGCCTGGAGGCCCCTGTGGAGCCGAATGTGACTCTGTTCACCACCACAGTCCTTTGTCACTGGGGAAGGAGGTCTTGGATCAAACTGAATCTGCAACCTCCATAGGCCTTCTTGTCCTTGTGCCTGCCCTGGTCCCTTGTTTCCCTGGCCCGAGGAAGAGAGCTGCTGCCTACCCAGCTCACCTCCATGTTTTTTTCAAAAAACCCCATTTCCTCCCACACTTGCCCAGTCCAAGAGGCACCTGCTTTCCTGGGTAAATTGGATTCCACAACCTGCTTGTATAACTGGCACCTCACCAACATCCTAACCCCCTTGCATGTTTATATCACTCTTTGCAGCCTGGCTGGGGTTGGTCTCAATCTGTCTATAATCTTTTTGAGGGAAAGGGAGGTATTCTCCTAGGACAGAGGAGAAGAGAGTGAGGAGAAAGGCATGTGGGTCAGGGCCTATGTGTGCCTGCTTGGGGTAGCAGGGACCACAGAGTGGTGTCTTACCAGCTTGTATTTTGCAGGGTGACAAGGGGCCCCCTGGAAAAGCTGGCCTTCCGGTGAGTGCTTTTCCCTCTTGGGCCTTTGACCTTTACCTTTCTCTGCCTAATATTTGACCCACCTCTATTTTTGCCCTCTTCTGGCTAATATTTGCCCCACCTCTGTTTTCAAGGGAACTAAGGGGGAGCCTGGCAAACCAGGGCCAGATGGGCCAGATGGGAAGCCTGGGATTGACGTGAGTACCTGAGTGTCAGATAGAGCAGGTGAGGGCTCCACCCACTGGTTCCCAGAGCCCAGTTTTGGCATCTTCCCTGATATGTTCAGAGTGGGGTGGCAGGATGGAGACTATAGCTGTGAGCCAACCTCACCTTCATAGGACTTGTGAGCTCACACCCATCCCAGGAGCATTAAATCACAGGCAAATGGGAGTCCACAGGGGATTCTGTTCATCTGCAGCAGCCAGGATTTAGTCTACATTTCTGGTCTCCAAGTGTCACACTGAATACTCTGAAAGGAGTCCTTAGACACCCTGTCCTTCCCTCTTCCCTTCCCTAGCTCATCCTTCATAGCCCCAGGTGAACTCAGGAGAGGAACATTATCTGGCTGATGCCACAGAGCTCAGCCAAATCTGAACTCAGGGGTCCAAAGTCACAGCTCCTGGACACAGCCAGGACCAGGGGGACAGTCATCTGGTTGGGGTTTGCCCTTGGTCACTGAGAGGTGGGAGGAAGAAGAGGCCCCTGATGAGTTGCCTTTACTACAGGGGCTCAAGAGGTCCCACCAGGGTTGTGACCAGCCACCAGTGCTTCTCCAAGTTCATCCACATCCTGCAAAATTCACAAACCTCATTACCTTTCAGTAGCACATGGGTTCTCACATCCACCCAGAGAGGTCATCTGCAAAACCCACTTTGCAGATGAGAAAATGAAGGCTCAGAAAAGTTGCCAAGGGCAGACATCAAGAAAATGGCTGATCCAGACCTACATCTAGTTCTGCTAGATGCTTAAAGTGGGAGGTGTGAGGCCTGGGCTGACAAGTCTTTGGGCCTTGGTTTCTCATCTTTCAAAAGAAGATAACCATCTGCCTGCCTGCCCCCCAGGGTTGCTGTGTGAACTGCAGGAAGGAAAGTGAGACATTGCAGCCCTTCGTGGAGTGGGGTGGAACCACCCAGGAGAGACCTCCTGCCCCACCCTGCCCATGTATCTGGGAGTAGACCTGCCCCTCACTGATCCACCTTCTCTTTCCCTAGGGTCTAACTGGAGCCAAGGGGGAGCCTGGCCCCGGGGGGATCCCTGGAGTCAAGGTCAGTGGCCCATCAGTGACTCAGTATGGGTAATCTAGGGCCAGAGTTCAGGAGTGTGGTGGAAAAGAGAAAGGACCCCGGAGACCCCGGCTCTGAGCCTCTTGCATTGCTCTTGCAGGGCCAGCCTGGGCTCCCAGGTCCCCCTGGCCTGCCAGTGAGTATAACCTGCAAGAGCTTTGAGGGACCCTTTGTGGGGGCGGGGGCTCCTGGAAGGAGCCATGAACCCAATCTCCTTTCCTTCTGTTCCAGGGCCCTGGCTTCGCTGGACCTCCTGTAAGTCCTCAGGGATGGGGCAGGGTCCCCGGGACTCTCAAGGAAGGAAGATACAGAAGGGCTTCCAGGGAACTGGTCATCCTGGGGAGGGGCCAGCATGCTATAATAGTGTCAGGAATGGGCAGGCTTACCAGAGAACTCTGAGCCAGCTCACTCTGGGCCTTTCCACTGGCTCTGGGATTCTCTGGTCCTTAAAGCCAGTCTCTGCCAGTGTCTCTGGGGTTGTTGGAAAATAAAAGTGGGGAAACAGGCTCTGGATACCTGTCCTACCTTTGTGTCTGGGGTGGGCCAACCCTGCAAGGCATCCTGGTCAGTGATGGCTCTGCTCCTAGGGCCCACCTGGACCTGTTGGCCTCCCTGGTGAGATTGGAATCACGGGCCCCAAGGTGAGCCCAGCCACCCCCCCTACTCACTGAGCCTCCAAGCTGGCAAGTTGTGGTGTCTCCCTAAGAGTTCCTCTGGCACTAGGGAACTCCCCCAGGTCTGGGGCAGAAACCCCTCCTGCTGAGCTTGCCCTGCAGTAGGGTTCTTGGGGAGGCCAAGGGCTGGGGCCATCCCCTGCCAGTCAGGCTTGATCTCCCCAAGACCCCAGATCTCCGAAGGTGACCGAGGGGCAGGGTGGACAGGGCATTGCAGGAACTGGAGGAGGGGGCAGGGGTCACCTGGGCAGAGCTGGGGAGGGGTATGATTTGGGCCCTCCTTGCTTCCAGGGGGATCCTGGACCAGATGGACCATCGGGGCCCCCAGGGCCCCCTGGAAAACCGGTAAGCGTTCTCAACCTCCCACATGGGGTAGGACAAGGGTTCTGGGCTCAAATCTGGGGCAGGGAAGGTTCAGGTCAGGATCCGTCTTCATACAACTCCTTTCAGGGCCGCCCGGGAACCATCCCAGGCCTGGAAGGAAGTGCGGATTTCCTGGTGAGAGGCTGTCCTGGTGTGGGGCTGACTGGGGAAAGGGCAGGTGTGGAGGTAGCTGGGGCCTGGAGGTAGGGTTAGTGGGAGATGGGGAGGGGCTGTGGCAAAGAGGGTCACTCTGGTGGGTGACAGGTTGGGGAAGCACTGCCCAGCTGGTCTGGGCTGACCTGTGACCACAGAGCCCAGTGGGGTTTTCTTTGTAGTGTCCAACCAACTGTCCAGCGGGTGTGAAGGGCCCCCAAGGGCTGCAGGGAGTGAAGGTGAGCTGCTGGCCCAAGACTGAGTTGGGGAGGAGCAGGTAGTCCAGAGGGGACTTCACCCTGAGCTCCCTTCCCTTCAGGGGCATCCTGGCAAACGCGGGGTTCTGGGAGACCCTGGGCGCCAGGGGAAGCCGGTGAGTTTGAGGGCAGAAGGCCACGGGAGGGGTGTTCACCTGCAGGGGCGGGCTGCCCCCTTCATCCCTTCCCCTTTCCCATTGGGTCTCTGGGGACAGAGCCTTGAGCTGGGAGGCAGGAGGCCTGTGTTGTAGGTCAGGATGCCTCTGGGCAAGTCCCTTTTCCTTGCTGGGCCTCCACTTCCCCATCCATCCTTCACGGGGACTCCAGGGTCCTTCCTGCATCCTTTTGCTGGGGTGGGAATGGTATCTTTGGTTGCCTGAATGTCTCTTCATCTGCCTGCCTGTCTGATTGCTCATTCCTGCCCCTTAGGGCTCCAAGGGAGATGTGGGTGCCTCTGGAAAGCAAGGCATCCCTGGACCACCAGTAAGGAGCACTCCCCAGGCCTCCTCCTCCTCCTGGGTGGCCTTAGTGGGAGCGTGCCCCTGCTCTGGCCTCTAACCTATAAAGAGACGCCTGTGCCCAGCTGGCATGTCTATGGGGGGGAAAGGGAGGCTGAGGCTGACTGTCAGAGCCACAGGGATGGGAGCCAAGGCTGCACCCCGAAAGACATGGCTGAGGCCCAGGCTTTGCCACTCTCCCTTTGAGGAACCCTGTGAGTCCCTTCCCGTCTCTGAGCCTGTGTTCCCTCTATGAGATGGGGACTGTGCTGCCTGACTCAGAGGGGCATTGTGAAGATTGGGGGTCGGGGTCAGAAAAGGTGTCATGAAGTGGATCTTGAAATTGCCACTGCTGTTATTCTTCTGTCTTGACAGGGTCCCCAGGGCGTCAGGGGCTACCCAGGCATGGCAGGACCCAAAGGAGAGATGGTAAGTAAACCTTGGGGTGTCCTGCAAGAGCTGTCATGACCAGCCCCTGGCCTCTGGGGTCCAGTCAGGACTGATCTGCTGCCCTTTTCTCTCGCCAGGGTCCTCACGGGTACAAAGGCATGGTGGGCTCTGTTGGCGCTGCTGGGTCTCCGGTAAGTCTGCTCCTGCTTACCCCCCATGCGCCTCTGCCAGCCCGGAACCCCTGGAGCTGCAAAGGGGGTGCGGCTTCCATGTAACCTGGATTCGTTTGTCCTTCTTGCCAGGGTGAGGAAGGTCCCCGGGGACCACCAGGCCGAGCTGGGGGGAAGGGTGATGTGGTGAGTTCTCAGGCACCCCATGTCCGGTCAAGGCCTCTGGGGAGTACTGGGTTGGGTCATCCAAGGCTCGTGTGAGCGTGTGTGTGTGTGTGCGTGTGTGCACTGCTGACTCGGGTGGGGAGGAGCGTCTGTGTGTGTAGCCCGGGCAGCCCCACCAGCCCCCACTCCTGAAAGCCCTGCCTGCTGCTGACCAAATTTAGACTTTGGGAGAAGCTGTGGCATCAAGTCCCATGGTCACTGGGGAAAGACAATGAAATTCCAGCAAATCAATCAAGGGGCTAATGGGATTTGGTTCACATCCCAGTTCTCACAACTTTTTTTTTTTTAATTAATAGCATTTACTTATTTTAAGCAGTTTTGAGTTTAAAGAAAAATTGAGCAGCAAGTAAACTAGTTTTTAAACATCATCTATTATGTAAGCTTTAAAACATACACAAAAGTCGATATAAAAGAGTGGTATAATGAACCCTCCCATATAACTCTCCCCAAAGGAACACTCCACCATGTCTCATCCATTCCCCCTTTCCCCTGCCTTCCATCACTGTTATTGCTTCCTCTGATATTTTCAAGCAAATCCTTAACGTCATGTCATTTCGCCCCTAAATACTTCTGTATGTACCTCATAAAAATAAGAACTTCTCACAAATCATTATCATACCAACAAAATTATCAATTACCCCTTAATTATCAATTATCTCAGGTTACAAATCTGTGTTCAGTTTTTCCCCAATAATCTCAGCAATTCCGAGCTCTTGTTCAAATCAAGACCCAAAGTCCACACGTTGCATTTGGTTGCTGTGTTTGGCCACATAAGGGGAGCTTGGGGCCTTGGTGGGGTCTCCCTGAGTTCTGGCTCGTCCCCAGCCCAGCCCGGTCCAGCCCCTCTGCTTGGTGCTGACCTCCATTCCCTCCTGCTGGGTCCAGGGCCGAAAGGGCACACTCAAGGGCCCCCTTCTTCCAGCCTCTGTACAGCGTGGCCTGTGCCAGAGGGACCGTGGGACCTGGAGGTCACTCTTCTCAGCCATTCCTCTCTCTGAACAGCCAGATGGGGGTTCAACATCCTGACAGTGACCGCATGTCTATCTACTTTGCAGGGCAGCGAAGGTATTCGAGGACCCCAGGGAATAACAGGCCCAAAGGGAGCAACCGTAAGTGGCCCAGGCTCACCTAGACAGAGAACATAGTCCGGCCAACTCTGTCCCAGCTCCCAGAGATGAGGAGCCTGAGCTTCTCGACTGAACTCTGTGCAGGCGGGCTGGCTCTGTTGTCTCAGGAATGTCCTCTTTCTGTGCCTCAGCTTTTCCACCTGTAAATAGGGTGGTGATGTAGGAGAGGTCATGGGGAGCTTGCCGCGACTGAGGACACTTGTCACCCACCCAAGGGAAGGACTGTGGTCGATCCGCTGAAATCCCCTTCCTGCTTCCACTTCCCTACCCCAGTTGGCTGGTGGGCCTTCCCAAGATGACTGGACTCACTTCTACCTGCACACTGCAGCTGTCACAGAGGGACATGGGTGGGTGGCCTGCCTCTGGCCCTCTCCCCACCGTAAGTCTCTTTAACTTTCCTCCTGAACAGGGCCCCCCGGGTATCGATGGCAAGGACGGAACCCCAGGCACACCTGGCATGAAGGTAGGGGTGGGGGCTGCTGGTGAAACTGGGGCAAGGGTCAGGGCCTCTCTCAGTTCTACCCTGAGTTCCGTCACAGTGACCCTAGAGGCCTAGCAGCCTGGATCCTCTAGTGTGTCACTGACACATCCCTGCTTGCTGCTGGGCCTCAGTTTCTCTAGCTGTCCTTGGGTGGAAGCCAGACCCTCTGGCTAGAGCTCTGACTTGTGCCTCTGGTTCTCTGTCTCTCCTAGGGCAGTGCGGGACAGGTGGGGCGGCCAGGCCACCCAGGCCCCCAGGGCCTAGCAGTGAGTATGGGTAGAGTCACAGGGGCTGCCCCACTGGCATGTTGCTTCTCCTCAGGGAGGCCAGGCACTCTGTTGCTCACCTCCCCACGATGGCATGAGTGGCTGATGAGATTGAAATCCACGCCCAGGGCTAGTGCTGTAGTTCTTGTCCCCACCCAACCCCGGCCTCATCACCGCCTCCGTGGCCTCTCGCCTGGCTTAGGCCTCATCATCTGGGCAATTGCTTCAGCTGTCTCTGGCCATTCCAGTTTTCCATGTTGGCTAAGTAGAATCTGCCCATTTCTCTGCTAAAGCACCTTGCATGGCCCTTGTTGCCTCCAGGAAAGTAATCCTATACAGTCATTCAAGAAATAGTTACTGAGTACATTGAGTGGGAGGAAAACAGTTATGAACAGGACAGCTACAATCTTTGTCCTCACAGTTGATCTTAGTATTCAAAGACCACCATAGTCTGACCCCACCCTACTCCCCGTCGCTGTCAGCCACTCCCCTCTGTGTTCTCTATCTTCTCAATGCCTTGACTTGTCCACCCCCACACCTTCAGGCCTTGGCTGGTCCCTCTGCTTGGAATGCCCTCCCTCATCTCTCCGTGCCTGCTAACATTCCCTTGTGCAGATTGTGCCCCGGTATGCAGTCATGTGTCCTGTGAGCCCGTGTTCCTCCTCCCCCCATGGGCCGTAAGCCCCTCTGTACCATCTCCTCTCCCACCAGGGCTTGCAGGCCAGGTACAGCAAGTTTGTGATGCTATAGCTAGGCCTTCTGCTGTTCAGTCCCACAGGGGACTTGGGGGATCTGGGCTGGGGGTGGGGGGCAAAGCAGCAGGTGCATGGGGCTCCCCCATGCCTGGGAAGAAACTGATGTCAGCTTCTTTCTACAGGGTGTGCCTGGCCAGCCTGGGACAAAAGGAGGTCCTGGAGACAAGGTGAGGTGACCCCAAGCTTGGGACAGAATTGGCTTCTTCTGAGCAAGGGAGCCTGGGGGCAGGAACCAGGGGCACAGTTTGGAGACTGCAAGGCCAGGCCTCACCCCAGGCTCGTACTTGGCCTGGACACCATTCCCTTGGGCCTGACCTCCTCCTTCCTGCCACTCCCCCTCCCACCTCCCCTCCCCTTATCCCAACAAAAACCCACCCCCTCATCTTGGCTCAGTGAAGACGGGATGACATGGCTCCAAATCCAGAGGAGAACTGAACACAGGAAAATCAGTGGAGTCCAGAGGACCCAACCAAGAACATCTCTCTTCCCCAGCTCATTTAGTTCTAGAATCTGTTTAGGGCTCACTGGGCTTCTCTAACGTCAAGGGCTGGACTGAGCCACCCAAATGACCTTCGAACTGTGTTTTTCTGTAGGGTGAGCCGGGCCAGCAGGGCTTCCCTGGATTCTCTGGCCCCCCTGGGAAGGAGGTAAGTGTCCCATCCACTGACACAGGGCTCTCGTTTTGGCCACCCTCCTGGGCCTGAAGACCCTGCACTCAGTGCATGGGGTCTGGCTGAGACTAGGGTGAAGCCCTAGGCTGGGATGTCCTGGGCTCTGCCACTGACCCACTGACCCAAGGAAGCTCCCTTCACTCTAGGCCCCTGTCTCCCTACGTACAATGCAGTGAGGGTGGGGACTGGCTCTGTCCTGAATGGGTGTGGCCTCCCCACATGGTCATGCTGACTGGGGCTGAGAATCCAGCATTCACTCATTCATTTGATAAACATTCACCAAATACCTGCAACTGTGTGAGACCCTGAGTCTACGATTCAATGATCACGTGATGACTAATTACAGTTGTGTCAGGTCCTGAGAAGGAAAGGTACAGGGACCCAAAGAAAAGAACAGGGGATAAGGAAAGGCCCACTGATGAAGCAAATTAGCTGAGACCCAAGGCTGGGAGGGGTTAGCCTGGTACGGAAGGGAGGGATCCACCAGACATACTGCTTACCCCCAATTTCCCTGTTCCCCAGGGAGAGCCAGGGCCTCGAGGAGAAATTGGTCCCCGGGGCATCATGGGGCAGAAGGTAAGTGCCTGGCATAGTGGACCCTCTCTGGGGGCCTTTGCAGCAGCTGGCACTACTGGACCCAGGATCTGGATCCTCTCAATGGCCAGAGCACCTGCCCAGTCCTGCCCAGCCTGTCTGAGGCCTCCCAAGCCTGGGCCTCGGTTTGCTGGTCTGTGAAGTGGAGTAAAGGATCTCCATGCTGGTGACAGCAAGCATGGAGGGCACCCTGACCGAGCAGAGTCTGGGGTCTGACACGGGGAGGCTGCCCCTGCTAAAGGCCTGAGTGTGATCCTCTCTTTCCATTTCAGGGTGACCAGGGTGAGAGGGGGCCAGTGGGGCAACCAGGCCCTCAAGGACGGCAAGTAAGTGAGGCCAGCTGAGATGGGTGTTGGGGAGCATATCTGGATACCTCATTTGATTTACTACTTGTTTTTCTTCTTCTCAGGGCCCCAAGGGGGAGCAGGGGCCCCCCGGAATTCCAGGGCCCCAAGGCTTGCCAGGCATCAAGGGAGACAAGGTATCATGTGGGGCATAGCTGAGAAGGAGGCCCCAAGACCCTGGGGTTGGGGGCAGGAGGTGGAGCTCAGTTAGACCCTTCCTGAGCACTCCACATTTTCACGGAAAAAGTGGCTCTCTGCGGGCACTCCCCACCCCCACCCCCGGGGACACGCGCCGGGGAGCGGAGCTGCAGAGGGGCTGTCGCCAGAGCTGGGGCTGGGAGGACCCAGCGGACCCAGCGTTCCCTGGACAGGGGAGTCACCAAGCCCCTGACTCTCCGCTTTCTCCAGGGCTCCCCAGGGAAGACTGGGCCCCGCGGCGGAGTGGTGAGTCCAGCGCCTCCCAGTTCCCGTCCCGAGGCGTCCCGGACGGGATGGGGTAAGGGTGTCAGCCTCTGCGCGACAGCCTCGCGCTACTCTGACTCGTTCTCAATTTGCAGGGCGATCCGGGGGTGGCCGGCCTCCCCGGAGAGAAGGGCGAGAAGGTGAGCGGGCTGCGTGGGGGCGGTCCGGGCAGCGGCGCGCAGACCCTGGGGCCCCGCCAGCGCCTGACCCACCGTCGTTGTGCCTGCAGGGCGAGGCTGGCGAGCCGGGGCCCAAGGGACAGGTGAGTGGCGTCCCTGTCACCCCCTCCCCCTGCCCCGCCTCCGGCGCTGCCTCCTCTCACTCCCATCTGCGCCCACCCGCCCCTACAGCAAGGGGTCCACGGAGAACCTGGCTACCGGGGCCCCAGCGGCGATGCGGGCGCCCCAGGGGTGCAGGGCTACCCCGGGCTCCCCGGCCCTCGGGGACTGGCTGGCGACCGAGGCGTGCCCGGCCAGCCCGGGAGACAGGGCGTGGCGGTGAGTTGGCCCCGGAGATGGGGAGGGGCCTGGTGGGAAACCTCCTCGGGCGCTGCCTACCCCCCAGGGCCGGGAGTTCCCGGAGGGAGCCCCTAGCCCCTGCTTCCGAGCCCCGGGGGGGAGAGGGCGGGTGTGGGCGCGGCAGAGGGGATTTCAGTCAGAGGCTGAAAATACTTCGCGGGAGAAAATGGCAGCCAGCCAGGGGCTTCTTCCCGAAAGGCCTCTGCTTTCAGGGCCCAGATGCCAGTGACCGGCACATCGTGGACGTGGTGATGAAGATGGTGCAAGGTGAAGGGAGGGGGCAGCAGCTCCTCCTCCCGCGCCACCCGGGGCCTCGCCCCTTCAGGAGCCTCCCACAAGGGGCCTTGCCAGGGAGGCTGGAGTCCTGGGTGCTCATTCAGCTCTACCTTCAAGGGGCGGGGGCCTTGGATACACCCCACCCTCTGGACCTTTGACTTGCGCCGAAAGGTCTAAGGGGGAAGTTAAACATGGGGCTTTTCTGACTATACCTAGAGGCCAGGGGATGTAGGTGTGCGCTGCCTGCCCCAGGTTTGCTGGGCTGACACCCACCTCACAGACCTATCTTCCTCCCTCTCTTCCTCCTTCCCTGCAGAGCAACTGGCAGAGGTGGCTGTGAGTGCCAAGCGGGAGGCCCTGGGTGCAACCGGGGTGATGGGTCCCCCAGGACCCCCTGGGCCTCCTGGATATCCAGGCAAGCAGGGCCCCCACGGGCATCCTGGCCCTCGGGGCATTCCTGGCATCGTGGGCGCCATGGGTCAGATTGGCAACACAGGGCCCAAGGGTAAGTGCTGTTCTGTGGTGGAGGTGGGGGCCCGGCCATAGGGATTTAGTCGAAGTCGGCCCAGGGGTCTCAGTGACATGGGCCATCAGCTCGGCCTCCTGTTTTCTCTTTCACCATTCCTCTTACCAGGGTGAGGTGCAGACTTGTGCACATTCCCTCAGCCAAGTTTTTCCTAAGTGTCACACGTGACTCCTGGGCTGGCTTTCTCAGTAGGAAATGGATAGAAATGAATGTACTATTTCATAACTCAGGGCTTGGGGTTTTTTTTTTTTTGGTATCATTAATCTACAATTACATGAAGAACATTATGTTTACTAGGCTCCCCCCTTCACCAAGTCCCCCCCACAAACCCCTTCACAGTCACTGTCCATCTACGTAGTAAGATTCTGTAAAATCACTACTTGTCTTCTCTGTGTTGCACAGCCCTCCCCATACCCCCATGCACTATAAGGGGGGTTTGTTTTTTTGTTTTAAGTTTTCTTGGTGGTAACCATAAATGTCTTTTCATGTCTGTGGGAAGGGGGAGGCAGGTCAGTAAAGTAGTACAGCAGGCAGGCTCAAAAGTCACAAGACAGATGTCAACGCAATCTCTGCCACTTTCTCCTTGTGGACCTTCCACAAGTTACCTGATAATCTCCCTGGACCTTAGATTTATCATCTGTAAGATGGGGATATCAGTAGCCACAACCTCATAGCATTATTTTGAGGATTACATTTAGAGGTAATTTACACAGAGTTGGCACATAGTAAATGCTAGCTATTATTATTAGACACTTTCCTGTAATGAGCTTTAATCAGCTGTATAGTCTTCCATCCTTTTTCTGGACCTTCCTTTATTTAACCAGTTGTGCAGTCATTTCCAACTTCACAGTTATAAACTAGCACAAAACAGGAATAATTGCTGTGTGGAATAAAAATTAAATAGCAACCAAATAGAAAAAACCTTTTCCCAATTTTGAAAAACTCAGGCTCCTTTCTTTCTCCACAGGAAAACATGGAGAGAAGGGTGACCAGGGCGACGTGGGACGTGGGCATCCCGGGATGCCTGGGCCCCCAGGGATTCCAGGTAGGACCTTTGACCTGCCCAGCAGCAGTTCTGTTCCTCAGCTGAGATTAACGACCCACAGACAACTGGAGCCACAGTGAAGTTTCCATGGAAGCCTCATGCTTGGCCAACTCAGTCCTGTACATCCAGCTCTTGCATCCCTTTGGAGCACCCAGGAGCCTCTGGGTGCAGCCTGGCTGGGAACTAGGCAGCTGGGATTCTGCGACTTCCTGAGTTGCACCAAAATCTGCTTCATGGAGGGAAAGGAAGGGGCATTTGCTCCCAAGACTCACTGATTGGGAGCTGGGAGTAATGGATAATCACACGTGACTCTCTCAGAACCTCTGTGTCTGGGGCAGAGTCCTTTCCTCCTGTACTGTCCTTGGCCTCATTTTTCCCCCCTGAAAAATGGGGCTTAAGAATTCTAGGGCTGAGACAGGAGGAAGCCCTGATATCTTGATCTTGTCCCTTTCATAGGACTTCCTGGCCAGCCTGGCCAGGCAATCAATGGCAAGGATGGAGATCGAGGGGCCCCAGGGGCCCCAGGAGAGGCAGGCCGACCTGGCCTGCCAGGCCCCGTGGGGCTGCCTGGCTTCTGTGAGCCTGCGGCCTGCCTCGGAGCCTCAGCCTATGCCTCTGCGCGCCTAACAGAGCCTGGATCCATCAAGGGCCCATGAATATCAGGCCAGGACAGAGCCTGGTGGGCAAGGACTAAGTCCCCTCTGGGTGGACATGGACCCCATCCCTCAGCCCAGGAAACCTACCTCTCCAGGACCTTCTTTCTGGGACCCAGGAATCCTGAGGCAAAGGCAATTCTAAAATGGGGGAAGGGAGGGCATCAGACTGAAAAGGTGAGGCCCACACAGGACTAGTGTCACTGTAGAGTCCAAGCTCCAAAAAGGATGGGGTGGCTTTCCTTCCTGGAGCACTACTCAGATGTCACCAAAACAAATGTCTCCTTAATCTGCACCATCCTGTTCTTGGGAGGATGGACTGAGGTCTTTGCTGGCTTCTGATTCCATTTTCACCCCCTGGGCTTGCTGGGTAACTGGTGATGGGTGACTGCCTTGAGGTGCATCCTGAAGCCAGCCCCACTACTTCCTCCCTGCCTCCCTCCCACTGAGTATTTAAACACCCATCTCCCTTCTCTTTCTGGCACTGCCCTATCCCACTAGAGGTATTAACTCCCCCCACACCGTATCCATCCAGGCCTTACTGTAAATAAAAGCCCCTAGTGTGGGTACAAACCAGGACTGAGTTGTATGGCTTAATTTCTCATGGGCTCAGGGAAGAAGGCTCATCAGCCTGGGCAGGATGGTCAGGGGCATGGGAAGGGGAGACAGGGGCAGGGTCCCTCCCTCTGGCACATCCTGAGTTTTGTGCCTGGCATGTTTGAGGAATGTCTGTGGGAAGAACCTGGGGGTGGAGTCAGGAGAGGGACCTGCCGTGTAACTTTGGGCAAGTCCCCTCCCAGCCTTTGTACAGCTGGGGCAGGGCTGCAGCCATGCTGTATTATCCCAGTAAAGCCTTCCCAGGGGCTTACCAGGGCCTGGCACACAGGAGGCCCTTCAGTTTCAGCACCCACTATGTGCTGGCCCTGGAGCAGAAACTGGTGAATAACTGAAAGTTGTGGCTCTTGCCTTCTAGGGGTTTCTAGGCCCATGAGAAAAACAGATGGGGACCTGGATGATGAGAGTAGGAGTGATATTCACTCATGCCACTTTCACTAAGGGGATGTCTAAGGGAGAGTGGCTCAGAGCTAATCTGCACCCCCTGAGGGCTGCCAGCCTTGTAGCTTTGCAGGCTAGCAGGCTGCTCCAAGCAGCAGGGAAGGTAATGGCAGGTGCCTCTGACCCAGCCAAAGATGAGCGCTTTTGGAATTCAGGGAGTGACCAATCCCCTCACTCCATTATTGATTTGGGCATTTGTTCCCTCAAGTAAAACACTCTGCCCGCCCGGCCCCGCCTGTAGGCAAAGAACTCCAGCCTGGGGCCTTCCGCCTTACTCTAAGCTTGGCTCTAAGTCCCACCTAAGCTGGGGCGTCCCTCTCCTCCTCAAGGAGAAGCAGAAATCCTCTCACTAGCCTACCCTGGTTCTCCCTCCCCTGCCCCAGCATGTGCGCGTGCGCGCGCGCGCGCGCGCGCGCGCGCGCGCACACACACACACACACACACACACACACACACACACACACACACACACACACACACACACACACACACACACACACACACACACACACACACACACACACACACACACACACACACACACACACACACACACACGTGACATATCTTGGCCCCTTTCCCTAGTCTAAGGGCAGGTAAGGACAAGGTGGGGTAGCCCTGAGGGCCACCAAGGTGGCTTTGCCCTCAATGCTTTGGCAAGTCCTGCATCACAGCACCCCCGTCCTCCCAGAAGGCCCCTCTGCCGCTGTGGCAGCAGGGCTGTGAAATGCAGAGAATGGAGGACCCGGTGGAGGAGAGGAGGCTGCTGGAGGCTGCTGAAGCCTGCCCCAAGAGGCTCTCAGGCACCGCACACCTGGTAGGCCAGGGGCACCCCCTCCCCTCGGCCAAGGCATATGTATGTCCTGATGCCTGCGACCTTGGGATCAGGGAACAAGTCTACTCCTTGAGGTTTTCTCATGCACTATAGCCCTGGGCTCCTCTCTGACTTTCCCTGAGATTACGTCCACTGGAGAATGATTCACAAGTCTTATGCAGTCACCCCTCATTACCTATGACTTAGGATCTGAAGACTCTAAAAGGGGCTGATTCCTAGGCCCCAGTGGCTGGAGACTGAATTTCACTGAAGAAAAACACACATCCTTACCACAATTTACAAGACTCCCATATGCTTCTCTGACCTCATGTCTCTGCCCAGACTCTAGTACATTCCACTCCAGCCATGCCAGGCCCTGCGCTGCTCCTCAAACATGCTGTGCCACAGACAACACACGTTGTGCCCTCTGCTTGCAATGCTTTTCCCCAAATATCATCATGGCCAATGAGCTTGTTTCAGGTCTTTACCCACAAGTGATCTGTTCATCCATACCCCACCTACCCCCACCTACCCCCATGCTTTATTATTTCTCCTTTGCACTTACCCACTATTAAACATACAACAGATAAGCTCCGTAAGGGCAGGAACTTTGGTCTCCCTTGTTTGCTGCTCCATTTCCCAGCACATAAAACAGTGCCTGGTGAGGATCTAATAACATGGTGACTACAGTTGATACCACTGATTATAACTGAATTTGTTCAAAGGAAATGTTTGAACAAAGACCTGAAGCAAGTGAGTGGGTGATCTGGGGAAGCAGGTATTTGGGAGAAGAACATCCTTGGAAGAGGGAAAACCCTTGAGGCTGGAGTGAGCCCAGTGTGGTGGAGAAACACCAGAAGGCAGAGTGGCCGGATGGGTGTGCTGAGAGGAGATGGTGGGAGACAAAGGCAGAGGGCTAGGGCTGAGGCAGACTTTACAGGGCCTCATAGGTCACTACGAACTCGGTGGTGGAGACCCAGAGCCCTAGGTCTTAACCCTTAGGTTATACCTTCCCTATTTATCAACCATCCAGAGAGCCAGAGCAGAGAGAGCTCTGACCTGAAGGCAGAGGCAGAGGCTGTTACCTGAGGTGCTGGCCTGCATCATCTTTAACCCTTCTGCCTTCACCCCCAGTCGCTGATTCATCTCCAACCCTGTCCATCTCTCCTTTTCATTGATTTGTTCAGCAAATATTCATTCATTCTATAAATATTGTTCTTAGAATGTAAGCTCTATGAAGGCAGGGGAATTTGTTCTGTTCACTCTGTACCCTCAGAGCCCACAGCAATGTATGATATTTAGCAGGAACTTAATATATGTGAGCTGCAGGAATGCCTGTATTACTCGTGGTAATATCCATATGCTATGGCACTGACACCTCTTGGACCTGGCCCATCTTCCTCTAGCCTCACTTCTCACTCCTAACTCTTGCAATTCCTAAAGCAGCCCAAGTTGTCATGTTTTTGTGCCTGCTGTTCCCTGGAATACCACCCCTCGCCCTTCTTTACCTAGAAGATTCCCATTCCTCTTCCAAACTTAATCATGTACTCTGGCAATCCTCTTCTCATCCCACCTGCCAGCTAGGTTAGGCACTTTGTTTTGTTTTATTTACATCATAGCAATTATGATAAATTATTTATATCATTATTAACAATTATTAACTAGTTAGTGAGTTCTTATTATTAGCAGGTATTATGCAAAGCACCCTGCAAACTAATCTCATTTTATCCTTACAACAGCCCGATGAAGCAGGTATGATCCCCATTCATCATGTTAAAAAATAAAATACCTCTCTCAACCCCACTTCCTCCTACAGCTACTGTCCCATGTTTTTGCTGCTTTTTATGAGGGCCGTCTAATTTGGTGTCTAGCTTACCACACCGTCCTCAGGTCCTTTGCTGATTTCTCATCCCCACTGTCTAAAACCCAGAGTGCCACATGCTTGCTCCTGGGGCCAATTCTTTTTCTCTCACTTCTCTCATGCTTTCATTGAGTTACATGGCTTTAAATTCCATCTCTACATCCCCAAACCAGACCTCTCCCCTTAATTCAATTCATTTATCCAACTGCCTACTCAACATCTCCCCTTAGATAGCTAGCAGGCATCTCAAATATAACATGTCTAAAGCAGCAGAATTCCTGATTTGCTCCTCTAAAATGCCCCCTGATCCTCTCCCTTCTCTATCTCAGTTACTAGCAACTCTGTCCTTTCAGTTATTAAGCCAAATATGCTGGAATCATCCTCTACTTTTTCTCTTATACCCCTCATCTGATCCATTAGCAAATCCTGTTGGCTCAGCCTTCAAAATATGTCTAGAATCAAACCACTTCTCACCACCTCTGCAACTATCACCCCAGTCATCATTTTTGTTTCTTGCTGGAAATACTGAGAGAGCCTCCATACTAGTCTCCCTGCTTGCACCCTTGTTCCTCAACAGAGCCGCCAGAGTGATCCTGTTAAAACTTAGACTATGTCATATCTTGGCCCAAACCCTCCACTGGCTTCTGCTGCACTCTAGGAAAACCCCGGATGGCCTACAATGCCCTGTAAAGTCTGCCTCATCCCTACCCCTCTGAGTTTATTTCCCATCACCTCCTCCCAGCACACCCCATCCGAGCCATTCTGGCCTTGTGGTGTTTCTCCACCACCCTGGGCTCACTTGACTTGAAGGCCTTACCCACTTCCTAGAATGTCCCTCCCCCAAACACCTACTTCCCCAGGATCACCCACTCACTTCCTCCAGATCTTTGTTCAAACATTACCTTAGGTGACGGCTTTTTATGACAGCCCGATTTATACCTGCAACCCTTACATCCCCCACAACACACCCCACAACCCTCCTTTTTCTCCAAGACATGTATCACCATTTAATATGTTTTATATATTTTGACTGTCTATCTCCCTAACAGTAGAATGTAAAATCTGTGAAATGGGGATTTTTCTATCAGTTATTCACTAGAGTATTAATGGCACCTAAAGGAAAGCTTGGTACAGATGGGGCTTAATATTTTCTGACTAAAAAACAGATAGAGAAATGAAGGCTCAGTCAAATCTCTTACCTAAGGTCTTACTAGAAGTGGTATGTTGGATTCTAGAGTCCTGGGTCTTAACTCTTAAGTTGTACCTTCCCTGTTTATCAGCCATCATCCAGCCAGAGGGAACTCTGACCCGAAGGGACAGGCTGTTATCTGAGGTGCCACTTAATCCTGCTCAGTGGGTTTGGGTTGTCCTGGTTTCACAAGTTTTAGAAAACAAAGGGGAATCTTTGTATCTGTCTCTGGTCAAATTGTTCAGGGAAATTCTCCTTCCTGGAAACCATCCTGGATAATAAGAGCCAGAGGTTTCCCTATCCTTATTGTCTGAATAGGGCTACCACATTCCAATATGGATCATTTCTGCCTTCCACCAAACTGTGCTTAGTCAGGCATACAAGTTACTTGCTCACATCACTATGGTCTTGAATCAGAAGTATTTGGATACAAGTTCTCTGTAATTTTCTTTGTATAGCATATAGCACAGAACTTAAGGGTCTCAAGTGGTACCTGGTAAATAAGCTTTCCACTAATGATGATAGACAGTCCAAAGTCAAAACTACATAAAGCATATATGTACAAAAGAATCCAAAGGATTGATGAAAATGACCAAGTGGAAGGCAGCTTCCTCAGGGAGGGGAATACTGCAGAAAGGACTGGGGTGACAGTGACAACAGAAAGGTCAAGGGCAAGTTGGGGCCATCACTGGTACTGAATCACTGAAGCAATCCTAGGAATTTTGCTCCTATCCTAAGTAGAGGTAGAATTTCTTAGTAGCTTTCAGTCTTCAGCTAAGGGCCAAGTCAGATTAAGGGAAAATACACACACAACAGAGACTCTGCCTCCGATTCAGAGACCAACCCTGCTGAGGTCATGCTATTTTATCTCAGTCCTTATCTACTTCATTCGGCCTCCTGCATAGCCACCAATATTAGAATATAGAGTGCCACCTCTTCCCCTCCTTGACTGGCCTGTGTACACCTTCCCCTGAACTGTAGGTGGTTCTGTCAAAACAATCACACATTAGAAAGCTAATTATTGCTGCCAAACTTAAAGAAGACCAAAGAGGCATCTGGAGCAGACCAGACAGGCCCAAGACAATTTGAGCTTATGAAAATCAAGGAGTGGTTTTAAAGGAAGCTTCTGAGGAAACATCAGCAAGAACTGGTAACCTTCCAGAATGGAGCACCTGCAGAGGCCTCTGAGGGGGTGCACGGGAGTGGTGCTGACCTCACTCAGGGTTAGGGCTACTCCTAGTTCCTACCTATCCTTCATGAAGAGCACCCAGTTCCACGAGAGTAATGAATATACATCTAGGTAAAAAATGACACAGAGATTCTGTCAATTAAAGACAAAGTACATCAATCTGCATTGGCAATTTTTAATGTTTCACTTGTGCAGAACTGAAGTTTGCATTTAAAGGCACAGAAGGAAAGAGAGGCAGTTATCACAGCATGAATTCACAGATTAAGGATGCTGGATAAAATCATAGGACTGACTGTTCCTCTTTAGCCTTAGGAAAATAAATAATGCAGTACTAAACTAGATCTTTATTTTTATTATATTTCCATGTAAAGACATCACCCAAATATCAGTTGAGCAAAATAGTTTCTGGCCAGATACCAAGGGTGCACAGTTGATCCCACTTTGGAATAAATACCCAGAAGGTAAGCATTATCAGTGCATGGTGGCTCTAAGCACAAAGTAAGTTCTCATTTAGAATGTGGACAGAGATTTGAGGCAGTGAAACATGCAGCTTTAAAAACCGGAGAAGAAATCTTTCATGAGATTTGTTTTAAAAATAAAAATTATCTTCATATCAAGAACTATTCATTTTTTTAATTAAAAGAACCATTAATTTCCAACATGGAATCAGGCCTGGTTAAATAGAACTTATTATGTACTGATAAAAATTACAAAAATAAAAACCGAAATTCTTCTGTCCTTGAAAAACTATTTTTTCCTGTAATATCATAAAAGAATCATCAGTATTTCATCCTTATGTCTCCTGAAATGTCATTTCTTACTCTTCCCACATTCTTCCACCTAAAAAAGCAAAATCTGCTCAATATAGCAATTTCTAAGTGAAAGGATGCACTATTTATTGAATAAAAGAGTACAAATGAGGGAAAAGCTGAATGTTTTGAAAAACACTAGTTTATCCCTAGTTACCCACTGGATGGAAAGATAGACTGAGATGTTCCTAAAAATAAAAACAAAACCCAATGATTAAAAACATTCTATCCATAATTTCTAACTTCAAAGCACTATTACAAACTCCTATTGGTATGTAGCATGAAGGAACAGAGAAATTTGGTCGAACAGTAAGAGCATACTTCTAACTACTTTCGTTTCAATTACATCAGCCTTACCAGTTATCTTTCTTCCTTATGTAAAACACTGATTGCCATGTTAGATCATAACAGCATGGAAGTAAAAAAATCTCAACTGAGGTCTGAGCACAATGACTGGGGACCACTGTTTCTGCCTTACAGAAAATACTCAGAAGTGATGTTCCTCCTTTAAACATATACTCCCAAACACCTTATATGCAGATTCCATATAAGTGTGTAAATAAAACAAATTCTGTATTTTCCCAAGTAATTTTACAAGTTGATGGTAAATTAGATGTTAAAGATATAACTATGCCTTTAAAAACATTAAGCCTCAAACTTTCATCCAGCATTTTCTTTAAGAAATGGATTGTTAAAATCATTTTTTAAATGAGACATTAAATGTATTTAAATCTGGGCTTCTCTGTACTTTATAATCTCTCTTTAAAAAAAAAAAAGTTTAAAAACATCAAGAGCCAGAACATGCTGCCAGGACAGAAATAATCAGAAATGTCTTCAGTTGCGACCCCTGGCAACTCAGTCTTGTTTTGAGTTTTCCAAAGCTTGAAGTCTCTCTAGGAGTGGAGGATGAGAATAATGCCACATTGAAAACAGCCAGTCAGAAACAGGGAATCCCAAGTTATCTTTGTTTAGTTTGATTAAAGCAGAATATAAGTCTTTGGCCTTCCCAAGTTTCTTGGCAAATGCATCAGCTTGAAACTCAAACCTGCGGCTTAGGACTGTCAGGCAAAAAGAAAGAACCTGAAAAGTAAATAAAAGAGCTTTAAATCACTGCTCACCTCTTTTGTGTCACCGAAGGTTTCATGAGCTAGGACTTTATAGGAAGTTCAGCTCAGGATAAGAGAAAGAGCAGGCCAAAAAAGAAAGATCACTAGTTAACTAGGGAACCTAGGGTGGGGAATTATTACAAATCAAACCTTTTCCCCCAAGCAAACAGAACAGTAACAGATACATATCCAAATGAGTGTTACTCTTACCAAGTATACTAATTTTTGAGGATCTGCCATGTACCAGGCCCTAAGCTAAGGCACTTTACTCTCAAGTAACCCTAAAAGATAATTACTCTTACTCCTGTCTTACAGATGAGGAAGGTAAGTTCAGAGAAGTTAGAGAACATGTTCGAGGTTATACAGCTGGAAGGTGGAAGTGCTGAAATTCTCTGTGACTCCTAGGGTCACGCACACCACCTTGCTCAGAGTCAGAGTTCACTTGCGGTGATTTACATTCAAACTCTTCATGTCTCTTTAAAAAAATTTTTTTTGTTCATTGATTCTACCTTTAAAGGATAACGACAGTCTTCACTGAGGATATAAAAAATATGCTACCGCCTCTGACGGCAATCTCAAAACTGAATTTTCTAAAATGTTCTGAGCTACGGTACCTACCACTGCCAGAATAAATATCCAATCTCTGAATGTGACCATTTCTAAGGGGACAAATCTCCTTTGAAAATATCCATTTCTGAGGGGAAAAGAATTTCTTTGCAGACTGAGATACCACAGGTCAAATGACATGGATTCTATTTCTTATGAAGTACCTCAGCATTAAAACAAACAAACAAAAGTTTTTTAAAAAGTGTCTTTTTGTCACTAGCAAATACAGTTTCAAAATAAAGTTTGGGAGTTCCTGACACCTTCTTAGATAGGTTCAAAACTAATATATGAATTCTGCCTGAAATTTCTTTCCAAATCTTGAATAACTTTTTTGGGATAGGATCATTACCTGGTCCCTAGCTATTTATCTCCTGATTTTAAGTGTTCCAGGCAAACTTACTTTGAATCTCATTGTAACACATAAATAAAAACATAAGCAGATATTCACCTGCACCTATCTGCTCTGCTGCAGGTTTCCAAACTCTTCTTCATAGGGTAATTTCCCCATTTTCCCCAGAAAAATATCTCTTTCCTGTTTTTCCCTCTTACATGCTGACATTAAACAAAAGATCTTTTGTTTAAATATCTAGTCTGGGCTCTCCAGGATTTTTTAAACAGTTGCTAATATCTCTGTGGATTAATCACATTTCCAATTACTCTACTACCCCACATTTATTTAGACATTTTTTGAAGTTAAACTTAACTACTCAATATAAGGAAACAAGCAAAACAGAAAACCCGAAGAGCAGCCCAGTCAGATGCCACAAAGGAAAACCACTGACATTGCCTATGTGGCCTCTATGTGGAATGGACCCTTCCACTCAGTCAGACTCTAGTAACAGTTACTTACTGAGTTTGATTATCTCATTTCCCAGTCTATGGTAGGTTAAAGAGAAGATTAGAAAGATAATGACTGTAACAGAAAGTCGCATTGACAGTAGCAAGGATTATCAGCCTGACAGTGAAGGAAGAGACAAGAAAATTAGTTAAATAAATAAGTAGCCCAACTGCTTAAAAAGCAGAGCAGTGTAGGGTCAATAGTAATATACACAGCTCAGCTCCTTAAGGCATTCCTGAATTGTGACAGAAGACAGAAATGACAACTATCACTAAATGGTGTTCTATAACCCCCCTAATCAGTAACAAACTGCACAAGACATTTTATAAGCATTTTTAGTAAAATAATAAAAACATCTATAATTTAAAGATTAATAGATCTCAGTTCTCTGGAAAATTATGTTTAGTTTCTATGGACAACACTATGCAAATATTTATTCCTCTCCATTTTTCTTTCTTAGTGCCTAACTCCCCCTCTCCCTTTTTGATAGAGAAATAGGATTCATTTAGCTCATCTTAAAATCTTAACTCTACAATCTGTTCTAAGAAAGAATTCTTCTGAATGGGGATATCTCAAAATACTCAATATTATTTCTTGATTTAATTTGGAAGCCTTATTAAATATGACATTTTGCCATCACCACATCTGTTAATACACAGTCTGGTTAAGTTGTGTCTTATCATATGTATTGAGCTCCCTACTGAGCAATCAGAGCAGCACTTCTTTAAAACTTCATGTACCATAACACACCCAATTTTGATTTAGATAGTCTGAGGTGGGACCCTAAGGCTATTTTGAAGCAGGTGGTCAGAGAACACAATCAAAGGAACAGTCATACAGCTTCCCTTAGTTAGCCACACATATACTCAATTAGTATTTGTTTTGTCCCCTCACACAGAAGATTTTTACCCAAGCATTGGTGAAAACGGACATAACAACCTAGAATTGGTGATTTAGGACAAAGTATATTCCAATAGCTGATGGCTCCATCTACCAAGTCTCTGAGGTACATGTTATATATCAAGCTTTTCACCACTTAAGTCTACTTCCCCACAATTTTTTCCCCCTAACAATATTCAAGCATTTATTTGGGCTTGGGTTTTCTGCTACTTCCTTATTCTGGCTGGTAAATCAAGGAACTAAAAGACTTAGTTTCACCTACTTGTTAAATTATAGTTTTGTTTCTTTCTTTTTTCACTGCCCTAAAGATTCTAGATTTGAAATGCCAGGGCATATGTGATATAGTTTTACAGATTATACATTACCTCATTGTAAGGTGAAAAAATAAACTGGAAAATGATCAACAGTCCAATTAGAGTGGGATGGCTGTCATAAAAACCAAATGCAGCAAAAAGCTCCTTTCGACCAATTAATGCAGCAAACAAGAAAAAACACAGGAAAGAATTCACCTACAAAGAGGGACACAAAATTTCTATGTTATTTTTGAGGTGATTTCATTTGCGGGGTCAGAAATACCAAAAAAGTAGAATAGGACATCATGGTGTGATTTTAAGAATGGTGTTAGTGTAATCACAGGAAGTTTTTAGGTAGTTTTATAGTTTAACTTATATTCTAGGAAGGAAAATGAAATTTTCCTAAACATAAAAAATGTGTATTTTTCTATAAGGACAAGGCTTAAGTGGAGCCTCCTAAGACTGAAGGTTTAAAGTGGTCAACAACAATGGAATATTTTCTTAAGGTAAAAAGTTAAACTACTAGAAAGGATTCTAGCTTTGTTTGTACTTGACTGTAATCAGACACAAGGCCTCCCACCTGACCTCAATGTGGAGGCTCCAAGGAAAAAGGCTTCCCTTGAGGACCACTGTACAGCACAGTTAGATCCAAGGAAAAAGATCTATCTTTATCAAAAGAGAAAATCAAAAAATCAAAAGTCTGTACCAAAATATGAGTAAAGGATATTGGAATAAAGTTGGAGAACAAATACCATTCTTTTCCCTTAGCAGATCAAGGTCTTGGAGGCCACATATACCTATGCTGCTCCAGACCATTTATCAGGTCATTTAAAAAGCTGCCAGCTTGAAGTAGGGCTCAGAGCATAAAAAGGCTTGCCAGCTGGCCCTGGATAAAGTGCAAGCCACTCAGTCCTTATGACTCAGTATATCCAGTATGACAAGCTCCAACAGGAAACTTCATTTACAATCAAGGCCCCTAGAGTTATGAGCTATGCATACCACTTTTGTCAAATAACTCTATCCTTCTGAAAAACAACTTTTGGTTTGCTACTGGGCCCTACTAGAGACTGATTCCTGACCATGGGACCCCATGATCCTGCAACTGAGTTGCTCCTTCTGAACTGGATGTTATGTTGATCCACCTAGACAGGAAATTGGTCTGTCCTAAAACACTCCCAACATCAGATGTAAGTGGTACACATGGGATTGGGAACAAACGAAAACATGAAGGCAGAAGTAAGTTAAATGAGCAGGCGGCTCATCCTCCTAGTATGCCAACTTCTGCCACTCTGCCACCCCTCAATCAACCCTGTCTCATGAGGAATTCAACTGACAAGGAAAATTTTGAGCCTATTTTACAAATAACTTAATACAATATGCTGGCACCATCTGAAAGTAGACTGTTGTGGCATTACTGAACCACTATGAGATGGTCCTAGAAGACTGGTAAAAGCAAACACTCTCAATGAGGGGAACTTTGAGTAGTAAATCTCATTGTCCACTCAGTCTGGAAGGAGAGAGGTCCTGAGCTGAGGATATACATACCAGTTCATTGGCGGTGAGCAAAAAATGGTTTGGCTGAATGATCAAAGTAAAGGAACAAAGTAGAGGATTGCTCACAAGGATAGTTGGAAAGGAGGTATACAGAAAAACTTCCAAAATTAGCCCAGAGTATACTTTGGTCTAATGTGAATATTCACCAAGAGCCCACAGAAGAGGAAGTTCTTCTTGGCAAGGTGGAGAAGATACCTACTCTGTGGATGTTAGCCAGTCTCTTTCCCCAAACACTTGGGGACTTGGTCAAGGGGCTCATGAACAAAGTGGCTGAGGTCACAGGGATGGAGTCAGTGCATTAGTCAACAACACAGATATCTCCCATACTGGCTCTTGCAAGTGCTTACGATATCAAAAGAGGCAATCTACCCCGTCTCTGATAAGGTGCCTCAGGGACCAGCCCACCACTTTATGGTAGGTGATCCATTGGACCCCTTCCTTCATGAAAGGGGCACTGATTTTCTTTATTAGGACTGAATGCTTACTTTGAACTTGGATTTGGACTGACTTAAAATGTCTTACTCACTGTCATGTATCCATAAACCATAGCTTCAAGCCAAGGAACTCATTTTTGTACCTAAAGATGTAAGACAAGGGGAAAGCTCTTACAAGGGTTCACAAGTCTTCCTGTGTGAGCCATCACCCAGAACCAGAGGGCCTTTTAGAAAGGTACAAAGACTTACTTAAGACTCAGTTTAGGCCACATATGCTCAGAACTAAATCAACAAGATATAGTGCTATTCTGTCCAAGCCTGAAAACTGTAGTCCTCTGTTGGTTTATAGATATTAATACCCAGAGGAATGTTATAGGAATTGTTATCTTCTTCTTTATATGTACATTTTCCAACTTCTTTTCCGTGGGTGTATAATGACTTTGAAATGAGAAAAACATTTTTAAGAAAGTATTTTAATGTCCAACTTATCTAGGCTCATGCCTTCTGATCTTCAAAGTTCTTATAGCTGAGTGACTATGGAGGTAATGACAATTATGATGATAACAATAAACATTTATATAGTACCTACGACATTCCAGGTACTATTCCAAACTCCTTACATCTATTAACTCATTTGATTCTTACATCAGTCCTATAAGGTCCTATCATTCAACAGGAAATGGAGGCAGGAAGAGGTTAAGGAACTTGCCTGAGGTCACACTGATAGTAAGTCAGGGAGCCATGATGCAAAGCTGGGTAGCCTGGCTACAGAGTCTGTCTTAACCTCTTTACTACATGACCTCTCATGCCTTCTAATTTGACTAACAAAAGAGAATTGTCATTTCAAACTTACCTGGCTAATGATGATATTTTTGACTGTATGCCCCAACTTCCAGTGTCCCAGTTCATGGCCTAGTACAGCAAGCACCTCCTCATTGTTACATCCTTGTTTCTTATTCTGAACAAAGAAAAACTTGAAAATAAATTATCAAAAACCTTCAAAAACTTTATACCTTTAAACCTAGTAAGAGCTCTTCTTAGATTCTAACTTAAGAAAACAATCAGCACTGAAGATAGAATCATGAACAAGATAAATATTCCCTGACTTGATAAGGCTTACAGTCTAATTTAAATTAGAAAGAAGCTGAAAAAAAAACCATAAATCTTTATCAATAAGACAATATTTAGTCATATGACAATCATAGTATAAACCCATTAGGAATGTTTTCAAAGATTATGGTCTGACATGAGGAAATGATTTATTAGATGAAGACAGCAGGAAATAGGAGGTGAGTCCAAGACGGTAGTGTAGAAAGAGCCTGAGCCCCCTCCTCCCACAACCACACTGAATCTACCCCTACACACAGAGCAATTCACCTTGAGGAAGAACTGAGGGCTGAGTGAACACCCTCTGTATACAAGGAGAAATAAAAAGACCACGAAAAAAAAGCAGGAGAGACGTACACACAGTAACAGAGGAAGCCCCACCCCCAGCACGGCCCTGTGGTGGGGAGGGATATCTCTGAGATACTGGAGTGCAGACTTTCCTGCTCAGAGAAAAAGTCATGAGGTGGAGGGTTTAAGCCACCAACTATAACTACAACTGAAAGAAGCTGATTTTCAGAACCTAAGCACCTCCCAAATGGCAGGACCAGAACTGCTGGTGAGCACCATTGTTTGCATTCCCCAAGGACAATGCTAATGTGGACAGGAGCAGGGTGAGTGCCACTGTTTATGTCACCCCTGGCACTGCTAGTATGGACGGGAGCAGGGTGAGTGTTTTTGTTTACATTTCCCCCACACACTGTTAGTGTGGATAGGAACAGGGTAAGCTACATCATGTAAGTTACCCCTGCATATTGCTACTGGGGACAGGAGCAAGTTCAGCGTGAACTCACCATCTTCAGACATGACAGAGGTGGCCTTCTGGCCCACATGCCTGTCAAGATCCAGCACTCCCAGCAAAGTGGCACTAGTGCAATACTCACATAGATTCACCTCACCTGCCCCCTCTCCATCCCTGGCCACCCCATTCACATGGCCCCAGCCCAGTGCCAGTCTGGACCCACACTGCACCCATCCACCCCCAGCCATCCCATTAGCATGGCCCCACTGGTGCCAATCCAGAAGACCCCTAGACCATGCCACACCATCCTGTCACCCAGCCAGAGGGGCCCTGTTCTGCCCACCCAGAAACTCCCTGGACTACATGGGCCTGGATGGCAACCACATATGAGACCCCTGGCCCATGCCCTGGGAGCCCTGGAATCAAGACACTTCCAGCCCACACCCACATGGCTTCCAGCCCACCAACCAAAACTGCCAGGCACATGCCATCTACCAAAGAGACATTCCTACACAAGGCCACACGTTCAAGAACGGGAGAGGTAGACCTTTCACCTAGCCTACAAAAACAAATACAGAAAGTCAAACAAAATGAGGAGACAAAGGAATATGCATGAAACAAAATAACATGACAAAACTTCAGAAGAAGAATTAAATGAAACAGTTAAGCAATCTACCTGACAAGGAGTTTAAATTAGTGGTTATACATATGCTCACCAGATTTGAGAGAAAAGTGGATGAACTCAATGGGAACCTCAACCAAGACACAGAAAAATAAAAAAAGAACCAATCAGAGATGAAGAATACAATAAACAAAATGAAAAATTCACTAGAGGGAATCAACAGCAGATTAGAAGATGCAGAATGAATCAGTGATTTGGAAAACAGAGTAATGGAAAGCACTCAGGTTAAACAGCAGAAAGAAAAAAGAATAGAAGATAGAAAAAAGAAATGACGATAGGTTAAGGGGCTCTGACACAACATCAAATGTCATAATGTTCACACTATAGGAGCCCTATAAGGAGAAGAGAGAGAGAAATGGGTAGAAAACTTATTTAAAGAAATAATAGACGAAAACTTCTCTAACCTAGGGAGGGAAGCAGACATCCACGTACAGGAAGCAGAGACAGCCCTAAACAAGGTAAATCCAAGGAGGTCCACACCAAGACACATCATAATTAAAATGTGAAAGATCAAAGACAAAGAAAGAATCTTAAAATCAGTGACAGAAAAGGAACAAGTTACCTACAAGGGAGACCCCATAAGGCTATCAGCTGATTTTTCAGCAGAAACTCTGCAAGCCAGAAGGGAGTGGCATGATATATTCAAAGTGCTGAAAGAGAAAGACCTCTAAGCAAGAATATTCTACCCAGGCAAGGTTAACAGAATTGAAGGACAGACAATGAGCTTCTCAGATAAATACAGGTTAAAGGAATTCACTACAATTAAACCAGTCTTACAAGAAATGTTAAAGGAGCGTCTTTAAAGAAGAAAAGTAAAGGACATAACTAGAAGCAAGAAAATCACAAAAAGAAAAAGTTTCATTGGAAAAAGCAATCAGATAACAAATATAGCAGACCAATCACTACAAAGCTAGTATGAAGGTTAAAAAACAAAAGTAGTAAAATCAACTACTTCTAAAAATTAGTTAAGGGAATCACTAAATAAAAGGTGTAAAGAAGATATCATATACAAAGAACATGGAGGGGGAGTTAAAAATGTAGTGTCATTAGCATGCATGTGAATTTAAGCAACCATTAACTTAACATATATGTTATATATGTAGGAAGTCATACATAAACCACATGGTAACCACAAACCAAAAACCTGTAATAGACACCAAAAAATAAACAGGAAGGAGTCCAGCCATAACACTAAAGAAAGTCATTACGCACAAGGGAAGAGAGCAGGAAAATAAAAAAGGATCAGAGAAGAACAAAAACAACCAGAAATTGGACTAAATGCTCCAATCAAAAGTCAAAGGGTGACTGAATGGATAAAAAAAATAAGACCCATCTACATGCTGTCTACAAGAAACTCACTTCAGACCTAAAGGCACACACTGACTGAAATGAAGGGTGGAAAAAAATATTCCATGCAAACAGAAATTAAATAAAAAGCTGGATTAGCAATACTTATATCAGATAAAATAATCTTTAAAGCAAAGACTTAATAAGAGACAAAGAAGGGCTCAATCCAGCAAGAAGATATAACAACTGTAAATATCTACACACCCAACAGAGGACCACCTAAATATATAGAGCAAATATTAATACAAATGAAAGGAGAAATTGACAGTAATACAATAATACTAGGGGATTTTTAACACCCCACTTACATCAATGGGCAGACAGATAATCAATAAGGAAACAGTGGATTTGAATAACACATTAGGCCAGATGGACCTAACAGATATATACAGAACATTATATCTAAGAACAGCAGAATACTCAAAACCATCAATAAAACAAAAAGGCAACCTACAGTATGGGAGAATATATTTGTAAGTGATATATCTAATAAAGGGCAAACATCCAAAATACATAAAGAACTCATATGACTCAACACCAAAAAAAACAACCCTCAAAATGGGCAGAGAACCAGAATAGAAATCTTTCCAAAGAAGACATAGAGATAGCCAACAGGCATTGAAAAGATGTTCCACATCACTAATCAGGGAAATGCAAATTAAAATCACAATGAGGCATCACTTCACACCAGTCAGAATGGCCACTATCCAAAAGACAAGGAATAACAAGTGTTGGTGAAGATGTGGCTCTGTTGGTGGGAATGTAAATTGGTATAGCCACTATGGAAAGCAGTACGGAACTTTCTCAAAAAACCAAAAATAGAAATACCATTTGATTCAATAATTCCACTTCTAGGAATTTACCTGAAGAAAACAAAATCTCTGATTCAAAAAGATATATGCACACCTGTTCACTGCTGCATTATTTACAATAACCGAGGAATGGAAGCAACCCGTTCATCAACAGATAAATGGATAAAGAAGACTTGCTACATATATACAACAGAATATTACTTAGCCATAAAAAAGAAAGAAATCCTGCCATTTGCAGCAACATGGATGGACCTACAGGGTATTCTGCTAAGTGAAATAAGCCAGGCAGAGAAAGACAAATACCATATGATTTCACTTATTTGTGGAATATAAAAACAAAACAAAACAAAAAAAAATGAACAAAAGAGCAAAAGACGCAGAGACACTGAAAAAGTGATTGGTGGCAACTAAGAGGGAGGGGTTGGAGAGGGTAGGTGAAAGAGATGAAAGGGATAAAGAGGCACAAATTTTCAATCGTAATATAAATTAGTCTTGGGGATGAATTACACCACAGAGGATATAGCCAATAATTCTGCAATATCTTTCTATGTTGACAGATAGTAACTACACTAGTTGGGATAAGCAAAAAAAAAAAAGAAAAAGAAAAATGGCAGAATACTCATTCTTTTCAAGTGCACACAGAACATTCTCCAGGAATGTTAGGGCACAAAAACAAGTCTTCAGAAATTTAGAAAGACTGAACTCATATCAGGTGTCTTTTCTGACCACAACAGTATGAAATTGGAAATCAATTACAGGAAGAAAACTGGAAAAAACACAAACATGTGGAGGCTCAACAGCATGCTACTAAACAAGACAGTGAATCAACAAAGAAATTAAAAAGGAAATAAAAGAATACTTGGATAATAATGAAAATAGAAATACAACAATGCAAAATCTTTGAGATGCAGCAAAAGCTGTTCTAAGAGGGAAGTTTATAGTGTTATAGGCCTTCCTCAAGAAAAAAGAAAAATCTCAAACTGTTTAACCCTACACCTTAGGAACTAGAAAAGGAATAATAAACAGCCCGAAGTTAGTGGAAGGAAGCAAATAATAAAGATCAGAATGGAAATAAATGAAAGAGAGACTAAAAAAAATACAAAGGATCAATGAAATTAAGAGCTGCTTCTTTAAAAAGATAAACAAGATTGATAAACCTTTAGCTAGACTCATCAAGAAAAGAGAGCAGAATCAAAATCATAAAGAGAAAGAGTTACAACTGACACCACAGAAATACAAGCAGTTATAAGACATTTCTATGAAAAATTATCTGCCAACAAATTGGACAACCTAGAAGGAATAGATATATTCCTAGAAACATGCAATCTCCTAAGACTGAACTAGGAAGAATTAGAAAATCTAAACAGATCAATTATTAGTAACAAACTGGAAGCAATAATCAAAAAACTCCCAACAAACAAAAGTCCATAACCAGATGGCTTCACAGGAGAATTCTACCAAACATTTAAAGAAGAGTTAATACATATCCTTCTCAAACTATTCCAAAAAACTTAAGAGGAAGGAAAGCTTCCAAATTCATTCTTTGAGGCCAGTATCACCTTGATACCAAAACCAGACAAAGACACTACAAAAAAAGAAAACTACAGACCAATATCCCTGATGAACACAGATGTAAAAAATCCTAGACAAAATATTAGCAAACCAAATTGAAAATACATTAGAAGGATCATTCACCATGGCCAAGTAGGATAAATCAGGGATGCAAAGATGGCTCAACACTGCAAAATCAACCAACATGATACACCACATTCACAAAAGGAAGGATAAAAACCATATGGTCATCTCAATACATGCTGAAAAAGCATTTGACAAAATTCAGCATCCATTCATGATAAAAACTCTCAACAAAGTGAATATAGAGGGAACTGATCTCAACATAATAAAGTCCATATATGACAAGTTCACAGCTAACATCATACTCAATGGCAAAAAGATTAAAGCTTTTCCCCTAAGATCAGGAACAAGACAAGGATGTCCACTCTCACAACTTTTATTCAACATAGTTCTAGAAGTCCTAGTCATAGCAATCAGGCAAGAAAAGGAAATAAAACATATCCAAATTGGTAAGGAAGAAATAAAATCACCACTATTTGCAGATGACATGGTACTATATACAGAAAACCCCAAGGACTCCACCAAAAAACTACTAATATTAATAAATGAATTCAGTAAAGTTGCAGGATACAAAATCAATATATATTAATTGACCACACAAATGTGGGTTTATTTCTGGACTCTATTCTGTTCCAGAATATAGAAAAAGACTAAAATACTTAGTAAATTTAGCCATGCAGGTGAAAGACCTATTCTCTAAAAATTGTAAGACACTGATGAAAGAAACTGAAGAAGACACAAATAAGTGGAAAGCTAGTTCATGCTCATGGATAGAAAGAATTAGCATTTTTAAATAGCCATATTGCCCAAGGAAATCTACAGATTCAATGCAATCCCTATCAAAATAACAATGGCATTTTTCACTAAGCTAGAGCAAATAACCCTAAAATTTGTATGGAACCACAAAAGACCCCAAATAGACCAAGCAATCTTGAGAAAGAATAAAGCTAGGGGTGTCACAATCCCTGATTTCAAACTATACTGTAAAGCCACAATAATCAAAACAGAATGATACTGGCACAAGAACAGATATATACACCAATAGAACAGAATAGAGTCCAGAAATAAACCCACATTTGTGTGGTCAATTAATATATGACAAAGGAGGCAAAAATATACAATGGGGAAAAGAAAATCTCTTCAATAAACAATGTTGGGAAAACTGGACAGCTATATGCAAAAGAATGAAATTGGATCACTGTATTATACTATACACAAAAATAAACTCAAAATAGATTAAAGACCTAAATATAAGACCTAAAACCATAAAAGTACTGGAAGAAAACATTCTGGATATGTCTCCCCAGCCAAGAGACACAAAAACAAAAGTAAGCAAGTGGGACTACATCAAACTAAAAAGCTTCTGCACAGCAAAGGAAACCATCAGCAAAATAAAAAAGGCAACTTACTTTATGGAAGACCACATTTGTAAGTGAAGGAGCTAATAACCAAAACAGATAAAGAACTTATGCAACTCAGCACCAAAAAACAAATAATCCAATTTAAAAATGGGCAGAGGACCTAAATCCAATTAAAAAATGGGCAGAGGTCCTAAACAGACATTTGTCCAAAGAAGACATACAGTTGGCCAACAGACACATGAAAAGATACTCAAATCACTAATGATCAGGGAGATGCAAATCAAAACCATAGTGGGTATCACGTCATACCAGTCAGAATGGCTAATACCAACAAGACAAGAAATAACAAGTGTTGACAAAGGTGTGGAGTAAAGGGAACCCTCATACGCTACCAGTGGAATTGTAAATTGGTGCAGCCACTATAGAACACAGTATGGAAGTTTCTCAAAAAACTAAAAATAGAAATATCACATGACCCAGAAATTCTACTTCTGTGAATTTACAACAGGAAAACAAATTTACCCTAAGAAATCAAAATCCAAAGGTCCTACATTTATTGCGGCATTATTTACAATAGCCAAAATGTGGAAACAACCTACATGTCCTTGGATAGATGAATGGATCAAAAAGAAGTGCTGTGCATATACAGTGGAATACTACTAAGCCATTAAAAATAAAGAGACAAATCTTGCCATTTGCAACATGGATGGACCTGAAGGGTATTATGCTAAATGGAATAAATCAGAGAGAGAAAGAGAAATAATGTTATGATTTAACATACATTTACAATTTAAAAAACAAAACAAAAGAACAAATAAACAAAACTGATATTGACTCAAACACAGAGAACAGACTGGTGATTGCCAAAGGGAGAGTGGGAAGGGATGGAATAGATTAAGGGGGGAAAATTAGTGAGAATGTTTGATATCTTGATCTGGGCAATGGTTACACATGAGTGTACATACATGTCAAAATTCATCAAACTGTGCACTAAGATGTGCACATTTTATTATATGTACTTCAATATAAATTTTTTTAATGAAAGCAGGAAACAAAACTAACAATACACGGTATGATTCCCATTATGAGAAAATGTGAATGTATGTAAAAAAATACAGAAAACAGAATATATGTATATAAAATGTCAAGTTTTTCTATATGGTAGAATTACAGTGATATTTAAGTGCTTTATATCTTTCCTATTTTCTAAATTATCTACAAATAAGCACATATAACTTATGACCCCCCCCAAAACACACCACGAATTGCCATTTTATAAATTGAAACTTCCAAGTAGAATGGCAGAAGGAAAATTCGCATCTAATGGTATTCCTCAAAAAATCCCAATGTAACTAGAGTCAAGAGTTTTGTTTTTGTTCTTTTTTTTTAGATACAAGCCCATAAGGGAAGTGGGAAAGGTGACAACAGAAACAGCATTTCGGAAGCAGGAAAGCGGATGACAGATGGTAACAGACTTAGCAGACCAAAGAAAGCTGAATCGTAAGCCAGCAGTGGAGAAAACAATCAGCCTGATCTACATGAGAGTCTTCAAAGGGCTTGGGTACTAACAGCACTAGGTACTTCTGGAACTGGGGGAAAAGAGGAAAGTGGCTAAAGTAAGAATTGGGTGAGAGCTGTTTCAGAAGTGATTAAAGCTACAGATTCCTTCTCCAACTCCACACCAAAAGGCACTCATCCTGGCATAAGCTGCTATTCTCTCTGGATAGGGCAAAAGAAGAGGACCTTTCAACTGGGAGTTTATTACACTAGCAACAGACTGTGTATCCGGTTACCTACTGGTATGGTGTGCTGAATGCTGAGGACTTTCTCTCCAGGTCCAGCCCTCCCTTTCCCCACACTTGACTCCCAGAACACTCTCCTCACTCCAGGCAGAAGATTAGAAGGGTACCCCTGGGAACTCTGAACATTCCACCAGGGAAGACCTAAAGATACAAACACTAGGTTTTCCCCAATGAAAAGCCTACCCAGGTCACCCCACAGTAAGGAGGAGACAACCAAGGATTACCAGATGTATGAGGTAAGCTGTTAAAGATGGAAGACCAGATTCAGAAAAAAAAGCAATATGGGAGAAACAGAAAATATATAAGGAGAAAATTTAGAGAGGTAAGATTCATGTAAAAGCAAGAGGATGCTATAAAAATGGAAAATACAGAGAAAAATCATTATTTGAAATTAAAGCTTAATGGAAGGATTAGAAGATGATAAGGGAATCTCCAGAAATAAGAAGAGACAGAGACACAGAAATAGGTGGGAGAAAAGATAAGAAGGTTCAGCATAAGAAATCCAACACTCAAATAATAGGAGCTCTGAAAACATGGAATAGAAAAACTGGAGGAGGAAATCATCAACAGAATAATTTCAGAAAGTTTCCTACAATCAAAGAACCTCAATTTCCAGATTAAAAGGACCCAATGCATATTCAGCCCAATGGATAAAAAGAGACCCACATAATGAAAATTTCAGAACACTAAGACAGAGAAAGGATCCAACAAGTACCCAGAAGAACAAAATACAGTTAATATACTAAGAATCAGTAATCTGGATGGCTTCAGGCACTTCATCAGCAGTGTTTGGAATCAAGAGGACAATGGAACAATGCCTTCACAAACCTGAAAAGGAAAAGTATTTCCAATCTAGAAATTAGCTCACTTCTATGTGCCCAGATTTTCTCATCTATAAAGAGGTAATAAGAATATTTATCTCATATAGTAGTTGTGATGTATAAATGAGATAAACTATTTAGCACACAGAGCATGGTACATAGTCACTGTTTAAGAAATGCTAGCAACTTTTGTTATTTTTCTCATCTTTTCTGGCCCTGTCTTTATATGTGTTGAAGAGTAGTATACACTATTATATGTTCCATCTCTTTGTCTCTTGGTGCTATATTCTATAATTTCTTCAGCTCTACACTAAGTTCACTAATTCTTTCTTTATATATATATATATATATATATATATATATATATATATGTATTCTGTTCTTTAACCAGTCCATTGTGTTTTAAATTTAAAGCTCTACTTGGTTTTTTTCAAATCAATCTGGTAATTTCTGGTAGTATTTCTTGATCACTCCTCATATTCTTAGTTCCTTATGTGTATAAATTTGTTGAAGAAAAAGAAAACCACAGAGACGATAAGTGAAAAACCTCAGATTTGAAGCCAAATAGTCTGATGCCAGAGCCCTGTGCTTTCAACATTTAAACAACTATGAATGTAAAAGTAAGTTATTCAACATTCATCAATCTATAAAATAAATAATTTTAGTTGACACATAGGTGATATAATTTGTAATTTGCAAATAATATGTAATTTGCATAGTATTAAGAGTACTGCAAAATAATTAAACAATAGTATGTGGTCATACCAGTGACGAAACATAATGTTTACAAAGCCAAATAAAATTCTGTTTACAAGCCTTCCAGATTCAATGTAAATAGTGCCAAGACACAATGAACAATTTAATTTTACACACACACTTTAACATGCACACACACACATTCACTCACCAAGACACACACAAACCCAGACACCTGCCTCTTGACCGTTACTAACTAGACAGTCTGAAAAACTCTCAAACATCTAAAAATGCTTAATAAGTTATAACAAATATCTTTTTAAACATATAGTTTAGTTCATAAAAAAAAAAATAAGGAAAAGCCAAAGGTGAGGAGGTGAAATTGAGATCCTTTGCATAAATCCATGGAGGGCTATATTCTGAGTCAAAGAGTGAGCTAGAAAAAAAATACCCAACTTATTGGTGGCAAAATAACCCAGCTGAGTCAAGTCTCACCTGAAGTAGAAAGAAAAGTATCCTATTAAAATTCAAAATCATTATTTGCATGGTCCAGAAGATCCCAAGCTGAGATGTTCAAGTACTTCTGGTTTGGTAGCACTGGAGACAAATGACAGAAGCCAATCAAATCCTCTATCGAATACTCTACCCTAAACCCAGACCCCTCGGGTCCCTACAAATTAAGATCAGTAACATACTATAAGCTCACAAAAATTACCAAACACTTCAGAAAACAAGCCACAATAAGGAAGACTTAGCATAGACAATAAAGAGCAGCATTCAGCTCTATAAGACTTCAGATAATGGAATTATCAGATACAAATATCAAAAAACATATTTATACAAATAAAGGAACTAAGAACATGAGGAAATAATAAAAGTCTACCAGGAATGACCAGACTGATTTGAAAAAGAACCAAATAAAACTTTACATTAAAACACAATGAAAAAAATTAAAAAATAAATAATAAAACACAATGGAGTGGTTAAAGAACAGATTAAATATATATAAAGAATGAGTGAACTGAATGGAGAGCTGAAGAAATTACAGATTGCAGCCCTTAAAGACAAAGAGATGGAAAATAAAAGAGTGGTTACTACTCTTATAACACACAGAATGGGAGACAGAATGAGATGGTATAACATTCATCTAATTGGAATTCCAGAAAGATAGACTGGACAGATGGGAGAGAAACAATACTCAAAGATATAACGGCCAAGAATTTTCAAAACTTCAGAAGAAACATGAGTCCTTAGCTTTAGGAACCATAGTATATTCCAAGGAGGACTGAGATAAGTAAGTCCACACCTGCAGAACAGTAAAATCAAAGAGAAATCTTAAGATCAATCGGAGAAAACTAAAAAGAAATGACACTAAGCTCAAAGCACACATTTTCAACAGGGGCCAAGTAAGAACACAAGGCACAGTATCTTTAAAATACTAAGAAAAATAGCTAAAAAAAGCTAGTCAATCTTGAACTCCAATAATGAGAGTGAAATAAAAACAAAAACAGAAATTTACCAAAAAATCTCCAAAATTTGTATTTCTGGAAGGAGTTATTTCTAAAAGGAAGGTATGATATGAATAAGGAATGGTAAACAGGTAAGTACACGAGATCTAATTAAAGAATGTAGAAAATAATAATACGAATTGGGGGTTAAGAATTAAACAAGATAATAAAACCAAAGTAAGGTCCCTGGATTGTTCATGAAGCAGTGAAATTACTGCATATTTTAAGATTTTAGGTTATGTGGGCATGCTTGATTCTTTTTTATTATTAAGGTATTATTGATATACATTCTTATGAAGGTATCATATGAAAAAACAATGTGGTTACTACATTTAACCATATTATCAAGTCCCCACCCATACCCTAATGCAGTCACTGTCCATCAGTGTAGTAAGATGGGCAGGCTTGATTTTTAATAGCAATCATTGAAAGAATAGTCATACAAGGACCTCCAAATCTGACTAACAACCCAAATGGGATTTCAGAACTCAGTTATTTCTGAAAAAAAAAGCGCAGAAGGGTGTATGTATAAATGTATGTATGTATGTATGTATGCATGTATGTATGTATGTATGTTTGGGGGTCAGGGTGGGGATAGAGAAAGGATAGAGAAAAAGAGCTTAAGATAATATGGTAGAAATCAATCAAAATATGTTAGTAATCACAACACATAGAAATGAATTAAGTTTGTCAAAAAAAAAAGGTAGTGGCTGCTAGTTTGGTTTTAAAACAACCATAACAACTAAGCCTATCTATATGCTATGTACAAGCCATCTAAAGCATGAGGATGGCAAGATTAAAAGTAAAGAGATGAATGAGATGGTGGTGATGATGGTTGCACAACATTCTGAATATACTAAAATCCACTGAATTATACACTTTAAAATGTTGAAATGGTGAATTTTATCTCAAAATTTTTTAAGAAATAAAAGGATGACATATAACCAAATAACCAAAAGAAGGCTGGTTTAGCTCAGATGAAATCAACTTAAAGGCAAAAGCATTATTAAAGGTCACAACAGAATGATAAAATGTTCAGTTTATCAGGACGATATATTAATTCTAAATTTGTATGTATCTGATACTATTTCCTCAGAATATATTGATTCAAAATTGTCAGATTTGCAAAGAAAACCTGACAAATCTATCACAATAGAGGGTAGCATACCTCTCCCAGTAATTTAAACATCAAGCAATATATATATATCAATAAACATATAAAGATCTGAAAAAAATAATAAACAAACGTCATCTATTGGATACACATAGTAACTTGCAACAAACAACTGGAGAACATACAGTATCCTAGAAAGTGAAGGCTAAAGGTTTTGAAATAAACTCCAGCTACTTAAAAGGGTAAAGTATAAAAACAGTAGGTGAACATGGAATTGATTCTGTTTTATACAGCTTAAGAAAATGTATCCTAACAGGGACGCAAGCAGCAAGATTTATTTGAATCTAGATATTCTACCACTTTTTCCCTCTTTCACCAATTTCTAATTTTTAAGGACAATGACCACTTTTGGCATGGCTGGGTAGATGCATGAGAAAGAGAGACAGAGTAAAAAGATTTGCAAAATAGTATTTATATTTATTATCTCTTTTCCTTTTAAATGTTAAAATTTAAGTCAGAGTACGTGTGGTAGAGAAAAAAAAGAATGAGAAAACTAACCTAGTTCCTTAAATGACTGACACACACACACACACACACACACACACACACACACACACACGTACCTATACCCTTGGGGCATGGCCATTGAAGAAAGAGTATCAAATTAAAGCACTAATTTAATAGACATCTGTTCTAAAGGGGAAATTAGGAGGTGCAACTGAAAATTTACATACAAAGATATTCACTGACAACAGTATTTTTTAAGAGCAAAAAACTGGAAACAGTCCATATATTGAACAAGAAGAGAACAACAGAAAAAAATGATAGTTTAGAAAGACAAGAAATACATATAGAAAATGTTTATGGTTAGTTGGATTATCCATGTTTTCTAATTTTTCTATTACTTTAGTAATAAGCAAAAGCATGGCTGTTTAATGATAATCATAATAGTTCCACTCATTAATGGCCTATGTACCAGACACTGTATATATTAGATATTTAACTACGGTTCATTAATCTTAACTACTAGAAGGCAGCTATCATTAGCCTCATTCTATATAAAGCAATATGGTCCTTAGGTTTCTGTTTTTACTAGTTACCTGTTTCCCAATATGAACAATGAATTATTTTATAAAACAACCAGTTCTCTATTAGATGGCATAGACTCTCATCTCTTGGTTTGTTGTCTGCATTTAGGAAGCTATTTGGAACTGCATGGAGTCACATTCAAAGATATAATAAAATTTAAAAAGCTTAAATTTTCCACAAAAAGGAGACTTGCTTATTTGTATAGAGTCTTGGACAAAACTGGATTTTCCTTTCTTTCCACACTAATTCCACATAAAAGAACAGAAGTAAATACACATATCTTTTACTTCTCTATAGCACCTTCTTTTTTACAAATGCATACACTGACTCATTTGATCCTCAAAACACAAGCTGGGCAGGATGGGTAGTATTATCTTCATTTTAAAGATGAAGACAAGGAAGCTGAGAAATAAAAATGTCTTGTTTAAAGGGGAATAAAAGCAAAAATGAACAAATGGGACTACATCAAACTAAAAAGCTTCTCAATAGCAAAGGACACCATCAGTAGAACAAAAAGGCATCCTACAGTATGGGAAAATATATTTGTAAATGACATATCTGATACAGGGTTAACATACAAAAAATATAAAGAGCTTACACACTTCAACACCCAAAAAGCAAATAACCCGATTAAAAAATGGGCAGAGCATCTGAACAGACACTCCTCCAAAGAAGAAATTCGGATGGCCAACAGGCACACAAAAAGATGCTCCACATCGCTAATCATCAGGGAAATGCAAATGAAAACCACAATGAGGTATCACCTCACACCAGTAAGGATGATCAACATCCAAAAGACAAACAACAAATGCTGGTGAGGATATGGAGAAAGGGGAACCCTCCTACACTGCTGGTGGGAACGTAAATTAGCTCAACCACTGTGGAAAGCAATATGGAGGTTCCTCAAAAAACTAAAAATAGAAATACCATTTGACCCAGGAATTCCACTCCTAGGAATCTACCCAAAGAAAACAAGATCACAGATTCAAAAAGACAGATGCACCCCTATGTTTATCGCAGCACTATTTACAATAGCCAAGAAATGGAAGCAACCTAAGTGTCCATCAGTAGATGAATGGATAAAGAAGATGTGGTATATATACACAGTGGAATATTATTCAGCCATAAGAAGAAAACAAATCCTACCATTTGCAACAACATGGATGGCACTAGAGGGTATTATGCTCAGTGAAATAAGTCAGGTGGAGAAAGACAAATACCGAATAATTTCACTCATTTGTGGAGTATAAGAACAAAGCAAACACTGAAGGAACAAAACAACAGCAGACTTACAGAACCCAAGGATGGACTAGCGGTTACCAAAGGGAAAAGGGCTGTGGAGAGTGGGTGGTAAGGGAGAGAAAAGGAGATTAAGGGGTATTACGGTTAGCTTACATAATATGGGAGTGCAGGGGTAAGGAAGTATAGCACAGAGAAGACAAATAGTGACTCTACAGCATCTTGCTATGCTGATGGACAGTGACTGTAATGGGGTATGTGGTGGGGACTTGATAATAGGGAGAATATAGTAACCACAATGTTGCTCATGTGAAACCTTCATAAGATATTAAGGTATGTATGTCAATGATACCTTAATAAAAAAAATGTCTTGCTTAAGATCATCTTACTAATTAGTAGTGGGTAAAACCCAAACCCACATCTCTGGAGCCTGTACCCTTCCTATTACACTTACCAACTGGGAAGAATTTCACATAACCCTAGCACTTGATGGGGAAATACTTGTTTTCTTCTACAAAAGGGGGGGGCTTATCTATAGTTTTAATCTTCCTTTTCCTTAAACTGCTTTTGAGACAGGCTGTTCCAATTATTTTGTCTTCTGAAGAGTAAAATTCCAGAGTAGATTTGCTAGTCATCTTTTAAAGTGGTAGTAGCCAGTATGGAGACATTCAGCAAAACTTAAGGATTGCCAGTAACTTCAGTTTTCTTCTTTAAACTTCTGCTAAAAATGAAATGCTCTGTCTTTTCTACATCATCCAGATTCAAAACCATTTTGCATCCTCCACTGCACTGTACATAGTAGGTGTTCAGCAGCAGATGCAAATAAATCATTGTTTCCTAAGCATCTGCTACATCTGTGTACTCTCTATTATTAATCTCTTGCTTTAGACAAATTCACTTTTTAAAACTTATCCTAAATAACAATATTCATGAAGCCATGATACTCTAGTTTTATCTTTTTCCTAATATACATTAATAAGTATATAACTATTCAAATTTCAGATATTGATATACTACCTAAAATCATCTCACTAGTACACACACTGGAAAGCAATAGAGTTAATGAGTGTTGAGTCAACCTTTGACTTTCTCCTGCACTCCCCATAAGAGCAATCACCAAGTCCGTTAAATGATCTTTATTGTGACTCTTGCACTTATTCTGACCTCTCATTCCAAGGTAGGTCCTCAGTATTTCATGCTTATCTTGGTTATCTTGATGCACGAGGCCCCTAGAAGTCTCCCTGCCTCCAATCTTTGCTCTATCCTATGTTAAAATCTGCATTAATTTCTTAATTTCTAAAAGCCACACAAATTTCAGCCACTCATGATATTTACCACACTCTGGCTTAAGCAGTGGGCTATTTGTAAACATTATCTAGTCTCTCTACTAGAGGTTCTTAGGGTAGGACTACATCTAATGTATCTTTGTCATGTAACTTACATATAGATGCTAAAATATTAGTAGTTAACAACAAAATAAAGCAGGCTCTTCAAGAAGCCAGTAAAATAACTTGAACTCCAGTCAATACACTTCAGAGGACTACCAAATCTATTTTAAGACTTTAGCCAAAAAATACTGTTCTCATAGATATTAAAGGTCAGTAATCTCATTACATTGCTTGAAATCAGTGGACCACTATTGAACATCTATGTTTGGCTACAGTGCACTCCACTGTGGATGTGGATTCCTCTTAAGCTGGTTGACTAGCTGACCTTGCATGACTCCCCAGTGTTACTGGGTGGCCCTTTACGGACTTCAGTTTTCCTATCTATGCAGTGACCTGAGATCTTTTCCTAGCTTAAAATCCTGTGACTTTTGGTCAAACCAAAGTGACTTTTATTCCAATACCCTAATTGGTGGGATTACCCTACCTACATCAAGAATAAATATAATCAAAGGAGTTAACCCTCTTCCAATGTTATTAAATCCTTTCACAGAATTTTGTTCCATCTACATATTTATAACAGGCTACGCACTTTATCAGACCATCTTTATAGGGTCAAAACAGATGCTCGAATGATATACTTTTCTAGGACTTAGAATGTATTAAATGGAGTATGAGGTATTTCACATATATTATTTCATTTAATCTTCCTGACCCTAAAAGGTAGGCATCTTTAACCCAGTGTTTCTCAACTAAGACAGCCCCTGTCCCCACTCCCACCTGGGCATATCTAGTAGTGTATGGAGACATTTCTGGTTATCTCAGTCGCAAGATCAGGGTGGGTTTGATCCTGGCATCTAGTGGGGAAAGGCCAGGGATGCTGCTACACATCCTACGGTGTACAAGATACCCTTCATCAACAAAAATTGTTGGGTGTCAATACTGTCAAGGTGGAAGCCTGGCTGGTATTATCTTTTAATGAAGTAATCAAAGAATTTGAGAGTTTAAATTGCTTGCCCAGAGTTACAAGACCCAGAAATCTCACTGAATGACAACAAAGCTAATGGCACATTCCATCACACATCAAATACTATGACTTTCTGATTTAATTTGTGTTTTTCCTTTCATCCTTTCCTCATTTAGTCTTGGTACTTCAGATTTTGCTAATCAGCATCAGCTGACCTCCCCCAGGAAAGGATTCAGAAAAAACTTTCACAGTCTCTTAGGTTAAATTTAAGAAATGTCTTCTTTTGTGCATTCACTGCATCCAACATATCTAGCTTCACTGAAGCAATTATCATATTGTACTGTGGATTATATGACTCTCTCCCCATTAGACAATAACCTCCTTCACAGAAAGGTTTGCCTCTTATTTTTGTATTCCTAGTGCCAAAGTATCTCAGCACAGATGATGCATTTTGTAAATATTTGTTAAACAAACAAAAGAAAACTGCCCAAATTACATAGTGTCTCTAAGGACATATAGCTACCAAATGACAGAATCAGGATTCAAATTTGAGTTTCTTCAGTGGCAAAGCCTTTAACTAAGTCTCAATGAAGCTAAAAATTACATGTTTATCTCCACTTTAACCTGCCTGTGGGAATTCTTCAGTCATAAACACATCAGGAATATAAATAAAGTTCTTGTTTTAAAGACAGTTTATAATTATAAGAATTTATTTTATGATTCCAATTTTAATATGTACATTCTATAAAAACTTGCAAGGTAGTCAGCATGTAATAAGAGTGATAATCTCTCCCAAATATGAGAATGATAAAGACACCACGGGGCTTTCATTTGATAGTCTCCCTGAATTCAACACTCACTACATAGAAATTGATGTTATTTTGAGTTGTCACAGAAACTGTTTATAAAAACTAAGCCAGGGTCTCTTAGGAAAAAAATAACTCACTTTAACTTTAGCTTTTATTTCTTCATTATCCCCTTCTCCATCATTGCGGGGTCCCATGCCAGACTCCTCCCAGATGTCTCTGTTTAGTACTGAATACTCTTCTAGTAGAGTGTCAAACAAAACTATTCGTTTATTCTTGAAGAAGCCATAAAAATAAGCATTGCTGTGGGAAGAGCGTTTAGATCCTAAGGAAAAGACAGTTCAAAGCATGGAAAATAATTAAAAAGTCTGGGGTCCTCTGGAGAGACTCCTAGAAACTGAATTACTGGAAATGACATTAACATTTCAAATTGCTTAACACCTGAAGAAAACAGTATCAACATAAGTCAGCACTGGCCATGGAGAGTACCTGTTCCCCTGCTTCTTGCCAACGACTATCTATGCTCAGTGCAGCTTTATAACAGTCAGTAATAGCCAACAGTAGCAGAATGATTAAATTATGGTAAAGCTGGAAAATGGAATTTTAACCAGCCAGAAAAAAATTATACTTTTGCAGAATTTTAACAAGATAAGAAAAAGCTCACCAATATACTGCAATGTATATAAAACCTCACGGACATAAGATTCCATTATTGTCAAGAAAAAAATACGTAAATGTAAATGTAAACACAAGCTTATTAAGAAATATACCAGTGTTTATCACTGGCTTCTAGAACAATGGATTTTTGTTCCTTCCTTTGTACTTTTCTCTTTTTGAAAGCTTTTAAAGTAAGCACATTAGTTCTGTAATCAGAAAAAAAATTAAAGCTATTTTTAAAAATACTACAAAAAAGAAAACTTAAATTTTTAACAGTGGCTAACAGCTGAATGATGGTAGATTTTTTTTCTTCTTTATATTTTTCTTTATTTCCTAAATATTCTACAATGTGTAGTGAATTTAGTGGTTAAGAATGGACTTTGGATTCAAATCTTGGCTCTGCCATGTATTAGCTGCATACATTTAAGAAACTTTCTTAATTTCTTCACATTTCATTTTCCTGTTTATGATACTAATATCTACTTTATTGGCCTGGATTAAAGATTACATAAGTAATTTTAAATTAATCAATTAGTAACTGCCTAATACATATAAACTACTACTACTTATATACTTTCCTTTTTAAAAGAAATGATAAAACACTTGTTTCTCTTGAGAACTTGAGAGGCCTCAGAAAATGTGAATTTTGTATCCATCATACTTCTAGTGTGAAGTATGTTTGGTAGTATATTTAGAATATAGCATGTTCTATATATAACTGTATGTTTGGCAGAAGGTTTAAAATAAAGCTTTGATAAATAGTAGATAGCTCATTCATTCATTCATTCATTCACTCATTCATTCACTTTTTGGTTTGGTGCCCAGAAGTTAAAAGCCAAATACATGGCTCAATTTTGTCAATAATATAAGACATCAGGATCTGGAGAGTCATGTACCATTCCGAGGTCTTAACGCTTCTATCTCAGTTCTATCTTCTCTAACTTTTAAATTAATTTTTATATATTTCTTAGATTGCCTTAAATTAGAAAGCAGGCAGACTGTATGCATATAAATAAAAGAAAATTAATGCTGTAATATCTTTCATTGGTCCAAGTATCTCAAAGTGTGGCCCAAGGAATACCTACCTACACAGTATCATCAAGGGGAAGTTGTTAGAAATTAGAATCTCTGGGAATGGAGCCCAGAAATCTTTTAACAAACTCTCTAGGGAATTCTAATACTTAAGTTTAAGAGTCCCTGTCCTAGACCATAAGCTTTTGTATCATGTTTGTTTACTGAGTGGATTAATGGTATACATGAAGTAATATACATGAGAACTCTGAAAACCAAAATATTTTATTTAAATGTAAGGCACTGCCATCTATGTTTTCATCTTTTGTTTATGATGTCTTATATTAATCAACCTCTCAGCAGCATTTGACACAGCTGACCACTCCCTCCTTGAAACACTTATTCTTCTCCTGCCTCCAAAGAAATATGACTTCCTCCTGGCTTTCTTCCTACCTCACTGGTCTCCTCTGAAGCTTCCTTTGCTAGCTCTTCCTTCCCTGCTGACTCTGACCTGAGCGTCCCTTCTCTTCCCTAAGTACCCTCATCCATGGCATAAACATCATCTACGTGCCAACTACTTTCATATCAATATTTCAGGCTCCAACGTCTCCTTAGAAATCCCTAGAACAGCTGCCTAGTTGACACCAATACATCTCCACATGGATGTCTAGTGCATATTTGTTTATATACTGGTTTGTGTTTTTTTTCCCTGCCCAATGTTGGAATCTCCTTCCAAAGTTTAGAGAATTTCACACCATGTAAGTCTAATAAGAGACTGCTTCTCATTTGAGAAACCTAAAAAGCCAAGATATTTGCTTCTCCAGCACTCCTGTCAGCTAGCCCCATGCCCTGGCTCAGTCAGTCATATGCACCCACTGGGGACTGAACAGTCAGCTAATCATGCAAAGAAGCAGGGCAGTGAGGAATTCATTCTGCAGGTGCCAGCAGCATGGATGTTAGGGGTACAAACTACTGAATTCAGCAGCAGGAGGGAACAGCAGTGTCCTTGCGGGTGTTCTGCAGTGTGGTTCTCATTTCCTAATCTCCCTATGGAACAGCCCATTTTCTAAGCCTGATAAACTTAACTCTCCTGGTGACTTTGTGAACTATCAAATATTGTTTCAGTCAGAAATTTTTCTGTCTAAATCAGCCACAATTGGTTTCCATTGCTTGCGTGGCACTACTGTTTGCAGAATTCTGATACAATATTCTATGGTTATCTCAAAATGTAACACATTCAAAAGAACTTAATTCCTGACTAACCTGCTCTTCTCTCAGTTTTCCCCGTCTCAGTAAATTACCATTTATCTAACTGCTCAGGCCAAAGTCTACATCATTATCCTTGATGTCTCCGTTTCCCCCTTATTCCTTGACATGTAACCTATTAGCAAATTCCATCAACTCTACCTCTAAAACATATCCCCAATGCATCCAGTTCTCTCCATAAATCACTACTTCCCTGGTCTAAGCCACCATTATCTCCTCCCTGGACTACTGCAGCAATCTCTTAAAGGCTCTCCCTGCTTCTACTCTTGCATTCCCCTACAATCTATTCTACATAGAGCAACCCAAATATTTTAAAAATACAAACCAGATCATGTGGCCTTCCTGCCTAAAATCTTCAATGGCTTTTTCCTCTGAACTTAAAATAAATCCAAGCTCCTTACCCTGATTTACAGAGGCCTACAATGGTCTGACTCTTGCCTATGTCTCAGATTTCATGTCATAGCACTCTTCCTACTATGTTGCAGCCACACTGGACTTTTGTCTATTTCTTGATGATAAAAGCTCTAGGTCTTCCCTATTGATCTCAGTATGGATGGCTCCTTCCTTCAGGTCTCAGCTTAAATCTATTTTCTCAGAAAGATCTTGTCTGAAGACACAGTCTACTCAGACATTCATCATCACATCACACTCGTTTCAGTTCTCTGCACAGCACTTGCTATCTGAGGTTTTTTGAGAGCCGGAATCTTGGCTTTTCACTGTAATATCCCTATTAACTTACAAATCCATCATGTGTGTTGTTATTGTTAATAATAATATTCATTCATTCAAATGATTTTTGAAAATTATTACCATTATTAACAACCACGAAATATACCTTACAGATGAGTAAAATTCTGTTTAGCAATGGTAAATTGCCCAAAGTTACACAGGTAATTTGTGATAGAGCTAGAATTCAAACCCAAGCCTACTGACTCCACAGCCTGACCACTGAAATGCTACCCCCCACCTGCTCAAATCTTTTTTTTTTTAACTCTAGCCAGCTTCCTTAAGGAAAAAATTTAGCATGATCTTCTTTTCACCAATCTATTCCTGCATGCTTCAATGATACCAGAATTAACAGGATCAGTAATAGCCAGCGTGCATAGTCTGTAGTATTTCCTGTACACTGTGCCCAATTCAATATAGTACTGTCACTGTGGTGATGGATACCAGTTTGGGCCAAAATAGCATAGTACTCTATTTCAGATTTCCTCAAGGCTGGGCAACTGTTGGTGAGGATGACCAGTTTCACTTTACCTTGTCTGATTATATTCAGAGTCTGCTTATATTCCAGCACAAAAGGACAAATCTTGATCTTCCATAAAGTCCCAGCTCATGTTGTAATTGTCCATAAAGCCTTCCCTATTTCATCTTAAATCACATGACACTGATGGTATATATCACACATCTTATCAATTAGCTGTCATTTCATGTTATCTATTAAGTGATCAGCAACTTAGGCTGCCCCTTCAGTAAAAGCCCCTCAGAAATTGTTCTACTGTACTTATTAGTGTGCTACTAGCTTAATATTAACTAAAATTGAATAAAATAGTTAATTTAGTGACTTCAGAGGCTAAACAAGTAGTATGAACTGGCTTATTCTACCATTTCTGCATAGAAATGTCCTAACTGTGCCTTTAATTGGGCTATATAACCTCAGAAGCTACTGGAGATTTCTATACTCTACTCATTGCTGTTAATTCATTCTTTCCAGCTGCGACCATTTCTGTTCTCCCCTGACCCTGCAATTACTTCTCAGACTCTACTCCTTCATCCAATATAACTGCTTTTCACTGGTGATTTTTTTAGTTTAGAGGAGGGATGGGGAAACTATAGGCCAAAGACAACATGTCACTTGTTTTTATAAATAAAGTTTTATTAGAACACAACCATGCTCATTTATGTATTGTCTATGACTGCTGTTGTACTATAAATAAGAGCAGAGCTGAATAAGTGGAATAGACACATCAGGTGGTCTGCAAAGCCTAAAATATTTACTGACTCGCCTTTATAGAAAACATTTGACAAACTGTGGTTTAGAGGAAGAAAAACTGAAACCTAGAAGGGTGAAGGAATTTGTCCAAGATCCCACAGCTGGGAGGGGCAGAACCAGACTCACTCACTCATATGGATTTTAATTTATAGATTCTGAAAGACTTGGTACCACACAACAGTTTAATTCTACACTTTTGCAGGCTTCCTTGAGACTTTAGTGGTCTTACGTAAGCTTACAGATGGCTTAACTCTCAAAAGCAATCATCAAAAAAAGCAGATAATAACTAATCTGAAGTATCCAATTGTACTACAGTTTTTGGTAATCTGTGAAGTCAGCATCCCCAGAACACTGGAAAGTTTTCTGGAGGAAACAAAGCCAATAACACTGGTTTTGTTTATGGGCCCCCAAACTAGTGCTAAATGGAATCTGACTATGCAGAAGTCCAACCTAAAGAAGTAGGCAGGTAACAGACGTGCATAAACCAATCTAATATACATCAGACAACAGGGAGTGATAAAGACCTTGGTCAAAAATTAAAAACAATGCTGTAAAGCCAACCAAACACAGCTGCAGGAAACAGTAGACTTTGGCATCAGGCCACCAATTTCTATCCCTTGACTATGTCACCAATTCCTATAATTCTCAAAAAGTCAAAGTGTAAAATCCTAGCCTTTACATAACAATTAAAAAAAAATCTGATTTGTTGTTTTACTCAAGTTTTAAGAACAAACAAATACTCAAATAAAAGAAACCACTCAGGTAAAAACTTCTTACCTCCAGGTACCCTTACCTTCAACAACATATACCTTAGTCAAAGGGAAGTCAATACTCTTTGCCATTATTTCAATATCTTGTTTAAGCTTTCCCTCAGGCAGAGGTGTGAATTTGTCAAATAAAGGGGCAATATAATCAGCATAGATTGTGACAAGCACCTGAAAAGTAAATGTCAGAACTTATGACATCATACAGAAAAACTCCTTGTTATACAGATGCAATTATATTAAAACAACTATGTGATCTCAGCCTTGAGAACAAAGGCCTTGTGTTATTTGCCCTGATATTCCCAGCCCCAAGTAGAACCAGATAGCAAGTTCCAATATCATTTGATAAGCTGAATCAAAACAAGTAGTCTCTAGGTAGTAATAAATGAAAACTCAAATTGTCTGTTCAAAACTATCTTGGGGATTTCTGACACTTCATAAGCACAATGTAACTTGGAATTTTGCCTTTCAGAGTAATCATGATAGACCTGAAGTCTTTGTTAAAACAGTGTTACTAAAGTGTATGACTGTATGCTGTCATTTGGTTGGTCTGCTAAAATTAATTACCTGCAGTTCACAAACGTACACTTTAATTAAAACAGCACTTCAAGAATTTTGTTCTTTGCTCTCTTTTGTTTCACTTCAATTTGCCATACAACAAATATGTTATGTGTAGATGCAACTAGCATCCATTTTCTGATCTTGATTCCACTAGTGGGAAGTGAAGCAATGAGCATCATAATTCAGAATAAAGTAAACCTCATCACCAGTGGAGCTGAAGAACTGAATGATGATATTTTCTGGGGACTGTGAATAGACCACGTTGTGTTGACATGTATGTGGTGTGAAGCAGTTCAGAATCTGGGAAAAAGAAGGGGAAAAGAAGATGTGAGAGAGGGTAAAAGAGGGGGTAGGGAAGTCAGAGGAAAAAGGAGAGAAGGAAGGAGAGATGACAGTCGGGGAGAAAAGAAAGGAGGGAAGGAAGGAGGAAAGAGAAGAAAGGGTAAAGAAGGGAGGAGGGAAAGGCAGGGGAAGGAAGGCAGCAAAGTAAGTTTATGCTTTCTTTTCCTTGACCATCTTAAATCTATTCTCTCTTCAAAACATCTATGATTTTTAGGCACTAGAGCTCAGTCAAGAGTCATTAAATTACCAAACTTAGTCATCTACTCTGGTGGCAACTCACAAATGCACAGCTCCAAACTGCCTGACAACTGGATCATTAAAGGTAACTAACAACGAGCTGCAAGCATCTTTAAAAATCAGCAAAAGAAAAAGAAAATGTATGGTCAGAGGCAACTCTCCTATTTCTATGCTGAAAAGCAGAAACCAAGAGGGGAATTTATAGGACCATCTATTTATATTTCATCTGCTTCTTCAGAACTGTTTACATGCTAATGATGTTTAAATCACAATTATCTCACCAAGGAACTTCTGTAAAAGAAAATGAAACGAAGATTTTACTTACCAGAGAAACTACTAATGTAAACAGCCAGGCATAAATAAAAAAATATTCACCCCCAATTTTAATAATATAAAGTAGAAGTGAAGACACAGGCAATAAAATGCACTGAGTCACAATAAATTTCTTGACTGCATCTTTCATGAAGAACCCGAAAGTCTGAAAAAAGAAAAGATCATCACAAGAAACTGAAAGTGCTTCTAAAATAGTGAGTACAAAGGATACATTACTAAGGCAATTTTAAAAATGAGAAGGCAGAGGGTCTATATGATGTGACCCAGGGTGACCTAAGACAGTAAGTAAATGTCCTGCATTTTACAGTTTAAAATAAATTCATTTGAATGATATTAGCTGAAAAACACTAGACATTAGTGTGAGAAGAGTTTATGGCATGACTTTAAACCACGATCTTTACCATATCTGCAGTTCCTTTTCCCTCAATTAATTCATGCTCTAAAATAGCAAATTATGTTTCAATTATTACCAGCAGAGGAAGAAAGCACAAAAGGCCTCCTCCACATGTTAAAAGAGAACATCTGCAATCTTAATCTTACCTGTTGATTGAAACCATGTTTTTCTTCTATCACAAAAGTATTATAAAGACTCCACGGTAAACCAGTCAATGCACTGAAAAGTGTAGCCAACAGCAAAAACACCAAGGACTGAGTAATCTAAACACAAAAAAACATAATGGCACTTTTATGGTGTAATATTAAATATTAACTCATTCATCAAATGGATTATTAGTGAACGAGTCGACACATATTGCTGAGTACTTACTCTATCTCAAAGCAATGTGTTTGATTCAATGGGAAATACAAGGTCTGAAGCAGCATCTCCACACGCAAGAGTTTACTTGTGAGAGGAGGAGGCAATAGAACAATTCCCCTTTTATTGCACGGGCACTATAAGAAAGCTACCTCAAGTCATGTAGACAAACAGTTAAAAGAACTAAAAAACAGCCAAACATGTTGGTGAATTCAAGGAAAGCATCAAGTTGAAAAGACTTGGGATGCCACGCTGAAAAAAGATAAATTGGGGAGATGGAGAGAAGAGACAAGGAGGAATTCCATACAGTTTGCAAATGAATGCAGGGAGAAAAGAGCATCCTGTAAGTGGAATATGACAAGATGACAGGCCTGGCTGGGACCAGGCAGAGAAACCTATAATAGGGCATCAGAAAAGCTGGGCCAGAGCAGGTGGGCAGTATGTGTCCAAGTTTTCACAAAAAGTCAAAGGTCCAATAAAGAAAATACTCCCAAGAATTACTTTGCCTTTACAATGGGTCCTAGGAGAGGAAAAGCCAAGAACTGCCTCATTTCGTTTACAAACTTTTTCCTAGGATAGTGGAGGACAAGGGCTACTTAGTACAGGGTGTGCGGGAGGGGAGAAGAGCAGTAAGTACAGATGACCCGTGAACTGTGCAGGGCTTAGAGGCGCCGACTCCCTTCCCTAACAGCTGACAGTCTGCATATGACTTTTGACTCCCCAAGAACTTAATAGCCTATTGTTGATCAGAAGCCTTACCAGTAACATAGTCAGTCAATTAACACAAATTTTGTATGTTATATGTAGTATATACTGTTTTCTTACAATAAAGTTACCGAAAGAATGTTAACAAAATCATAAGGAAAATACATTTACAGTATTGTATTGTATATATTAAAAATCTGCATATAAGTGGACCCTTGCAGTTCAAACCTGTGTTGTTCAAGAGTCAATTGTACTTTCAAGGTTTCTCTGTTTATATTTAAATAGTCCATTCATCTAAGTGTTTATTTTTCTTGTAGGATATAAAATAAGAGCTTATTTTTTCTCAGTTGTCCTAAGAAAGTTTATAAACTATACTTTCCTCACTGATCTGAAATGTCACCTTTATCATATACCAAAATCTTACATATAGTTAGGCTTATATTAAAATTTCAGATACATTTTAGTATCTGAGATTAAAAGTTGACACTCATTATTTCACTTACTCAGAATTTTTCTAACTATTCTCTTCATTGTTTCAGATTAACTATAAAATGTTTTATCATGCACCCCTCACAAGCTGCTCTGGGATTATAACTGAGCTCTATTCCTTTTGTTTTAAAGTTCATGAATCTCTACTTTAATAATTTAATGTGGAATTTAGATAAGGTATTAATATCAAGTTTAACATTCTGTACAGAATCTATGATTTTTACCTTTTGAAAATCTAGACATCTGCTCATCTGTAGTATTTGAAACCCCTATTCTCACCAGCTTATCAACATAAATGATAAATTCAAATTCCTTCTGCACACTAATGTGTAAATGATCTATTTCTGGAACCTTGAATGAATTTAAAATAACTTGATTCCTTCTTAATATCTTCCTTATGTTTAAATAGCACTAGAAAATGAATAATTCTGTCAACAAACCATTTTAATTGCTGAAATAAGATGAATAGTATGTCTGCCTATTTTCCCATCCAAATGGCTTATTCTCTCCTTAAAACACTTAGATTACAAGATTTTAAATTATTTTGCCTGAATCACTAAAACAGCCTTTTAAGTGGCCCCCTGCTTACTATGTCACTCCCATTCCAATTCATCCTACATGTATATCAGATTAATCTGAAACCACACTTCCCTAATTAAAAATCTTTTAAAGGCTCTCTAATATTAAAGACTTCAAAAATATTTAAAAAAATTTTTACAATCTGACCTCAAAATGCTACTTCCAACTACTGTTCTATAAGACTCTTGTACTCCTAACTGACAACTCTGAACTCAAGTTTAGAAAGGTGATTAAGGAAAATATTCTAGCTGAAAAAAGGAGGTGTGACAGTAAAGTCACATTGGGGAAACCAGAGAGTATGCAATCTCCAGGAGCTTTCCTCAGAAGATCTCTAATTCTAATTCAGAAAATAGAATCTATCCTAGGAATAAGGTCTACTAGACAGTGAGGACAAGGAGTTTTAACTCATAGCTTCTCAAAGACAAGAAGATGGGGGCTCCAGCCCTTTCGGTGAACACCTCAAGGCTCCAGGACACACAACATTCTAAAGTCCTGCAATCACTTGGGGAAATGGTCTAGACTAACTCATCCTGAATGGATGATTCTTTCCCTGTCTGAGATAAACCTGTTCATTCCATCTCACATTCATCATGTGGCAACATTCTGAGTCATTAAATCCATTACTTGCTGAGATGGTCTGGACCATACCTCACTGTCAAAAAATAGAGATACTGATTGTATTGGTAGTTTGGGAAAAGCAGAAAGTCCTACCAAAAGACATTGTCTATGCCTAGGATAAACTGTTTTCTTCTAGGTCCACCTAATTTTTTCTTCTTTCTTTAATGTAGAAATTGGTTTTAATCATATAAGAAGTACACATACTCATTGTTGAATTTTCTTAAGAGATAGGCAAAAATAAGGAAATAAAAATTGCCAAAAAATTCTCTCCAGAGAAAATCACTTTTGGCATTCTGGTTTGTACTATTTCCGACTTCTTGTAGATGTGGAATTATATACACAAAGATATATGTACAAGGATGGGCACCACTGTATGCAATTAAGAAAAACTGAACCAATCTAAATGGTCATCACTAGGACAGCTCTAGTTACATAAAAAAAATCTCTATGGATATTCATACACTTTTATTTACTTATATTGCTTTATAACTTAATTTTTCCACTTAATAATAAGTTATATGAAATAGCAGCACAATAATATTTCTTCCCCGTCTGACTGGCAAAAATAAAAAGCCCATGTATAATAAGTATTGGTAAGGATTCAGAGAAAGGGTATTCTAGTGCTTCATAAACTATGAAATAATATAAAGCAGAAAAACTGTTTTAAGAGGCAATTTGGCAGCATGTATTAAAAATTTTAACTACACATAGCCTTTGACCCAGTTAATTCCATTAACCTTTATACATATGCATAAAGATTTAGGTGAAGGATGTGTATTATTTGTAATAAGGAAAGTCTGGAACGATCTACATCAGTAGAAAGTAACTAAATACACGACACCTGCCTGTGATGAATGTGAGCAGTCCTCACTTCACATTGCAGTGCAGTGCTGTAAAAATGACTGTACAAACTCCAACTGGGTAGAGCAATCTTGTGATCAGTATAAAAAATTATGATTGTTCTCTCCTAAATTTTGTAGTTAATACACTAAAGACTCTCCTACTGTAGGGATATGGAAAAAATAATAAAGCTGATATTTATTTAGTACATGTAATTTAAAACATAAGAACATTGAGAATTTGTGTTCTATTTCTTTTTTAAAAAAACTCAGGAGTAGTTGGAACAAATACTTGCCTTCTCATTATGTAACTTCTGATATGGACAGGGCATTTTTCTCTGCCATGCTGCATGGTCATATTCCTTTCAAAGGTTGGATTAGCTTCCAACATTACACCCTTTGAGCTTTCAGTGACATGAAATATCTTCGAGAGATCCTCTAATGTGAGCGCTTTTGCCAGTAATGCTACCTCTGGGACATGGTCATCCTTTCTGTCACAACTACTTCCCTCTATTTTAATAAGGTTGCCTTTGGTAAGTTCCTCTGGCTGTATACCTAGAGTCTCTCTAGTGGTGGCTGTGTCAGCATTCCCACAGTCAGCTACTTTCTCCTATAACTCCATGTATGTTAGATTTGAGTTTCAGTACACTTTCAACTTTTGAGTAATAACCTCTTTCAATTATTCATTAAAAAAAACCCATCATTTAGATTTTATAGCTGGGAGGCCAGGAGGCAATATAACTGCACAATTTGAATAACTAATAGTAGAAGTGTAGTGATCAATCACCAAAGGACTCTGAAAAAAAGTGATGTTATTGGCCACTAATCACTATGAGTGTCATACTTGTACAGTGTTTTGTGGACTGAAGAGCTGGCAGAGAAGTTTGTATTTTCTGCAATTATGCACACAATATATTGTGATAACTGAAATTTGAACTGTGTTGCTGAAGGACTGGAGTTATTTAACTAGACCATAGTAAATGAAATTTGTGCATACAAGAACTGTGCAAAGCAAGGACTGTCTACTAGTTCCATGCAGCCATTAAAGAAAACAAAGAGCTATATAAATGGACAGAAAGAGATCTCTAAAACATTGTTAAATGCAAAAATAATGTCTCAGAATGTTACATAAAATATGTCCCATTGAGGTAAGAAATATTTTTTTATATTCATATGTATATAGATTATGCTCAGTCATTCAAAACAAACATTTATGGAGAACTTACCCTGTGACTGGCATTGTTCTAGACAATGGTGACACAGCAGTGAAGAAAATATATAAGGTCTCCTTCCCCTGAGAGCTTAAAATTCTTGTCAGGGAAAATAGATAAGAAGTAAACAAATAAATAAGATAACTGCAGATACCTGTGAGTGCCTTTAAAAAGAAAATAAAATAAGGTGACCTGTTTCAATAAAGAGTAGCAGAAGGACGCTATTTTGGATGGAGTGGTCAGGGAAAGTCTCTCTGAGAAAGTGACATTTAAGATAAGACATTAATAAAGAGCCATTTATATTTAACAATGCACAGAATATACAATGAAATACCACACAAGGAAGGTCAGCAGCAAGAGTCTGTGAAGATACAAAGATATCACAGGAAGAAGAGGTCTTAGAAGAGTTTGATATTTTAAACTTAGGTATACAGAAAAGGGACACAGCATGGGGTGAATTAAAGCTCAAGGCACTTCATGTAGAAAAGATCCATCATTTCAAATAAACGATCAGGAAAGAAGAAAGAAACTTGGCAATTTCCAAAATATGTCAGGAAGCAGCATCCCGGCATTCATTACACGTGGGGAGTGGAGTTTCAGGTTTGAGGTTTTGCCCAATAACCAGAATTCCTGAAAGACTGGGTAGTTAATTCTGGAAGCTCAATAGTGATTGTAGGAAGATACATTCTGCCTAGATTTGAAGAACCTGATAAGTATGTGTGGCACAGAGCATCTGCTTAGTGTGGGTTTGTGGGTAAAATTGTAATATTTTCAGAATATCTCGCGGGGCTTTAGTGCATCTACATATCAACAGGCTTTCCTAGGGGGTGGAGAAAAGTAGTTCATCTCAATATCAATGGGTAATTACCTGGGCAACCCCAGGGCTTATCTGAACCCTGAACCCGAGAGGCTGGGGGGAGGTCTTGCTTGCTTTTGCCAGAGCAGGAAAGAGAAACAGCCCCAGACTACAATTTGTAAGCAATAAATGGGTTTTAAACTTTATTTCTCCTTTTGACTGATTTTGGTTTTAGAGGTAATTTGCCCTGGGTTTTCCTTTCCCCGGAGTTACAGGGTTCAACAAATTTCATGCTTCCCTTTTCACTGCACAGAGTTATTTCTGACAAGCAGCTGCCTAAATGACTGGCTCACCAACAAAATGTGAATGCACAAAGGACAGGTATCATTTCTGAGCAAAGGAAGTTAAGAAGGGGGTGTACTTTCTCTGCCCTCTCATTCCATCTTCCCTAGAACTCCGGGACACTCAGGGAATGGCAGAGCCATAAAATGAAAATAGACTGGGTTCTGTGTGGCTTACCACACAGAAGAATGTCACCCACTGGCCAAAAATATTCATACTGGGCTATTATGTGATCAGGCATTGAAATTCTGGAGTTTGCTACATTAACACAGTGTGAGTGGCCAAGGACTTTACAGACAGAAAAGCAAATCTAAATTAACTTTACAATAAAGTTGCCCAGGCAAAAAGAAAGACTGACAAATACATGCTAATGAATCACATACCTCATATTCTGGTCCAAAACTAGCACAGCCACAGAATCTTCCAGAGAGTCTCCAGAGATAAGGAATTCCTCCAAAGAGAAGAATAAGCTGTAAAAATATGGCATATTTTGGTTACATCTGAACAGTACTAGAAACTATCATGACAGCATTTCATAAAGAAAAAGGACAAAATAACTATCTCTAAAGAAAAGAAAGACCAGATTTTTTTGGGAAGATGGCAGTGTGAGTAGGGCAGGGGAAATCTCCTCCCAAAACCATATATATTTTTGAAAATACAAAAAATAAAACTACACCTAAAAGAGAGACCAGAGGATACAGTACAACAGCCAGGCTACATCTACATCTGTGAGAACTCATCACCTCACGAAGGGGGTGAGATACAAGCCGCAGCCCAACAGTAGCAAGGACTTACCCCACCCCAGGTCCCTGGCGGGAGGACAGGAGTTGTAGCGGGAAAGGAGTGGAAGCCCAGGACTGCTCAATACCCAGCCCTGATCATCCGCACCAGAAACGCAGACACACAGTGCATGGTGTGCTGGATACTAGGGAAATGGAACAGTAAAACCTGCGAGTGGGTCCCCGTAGTCGGCTCCCCTGGAACAAAAGAAAAGCAACTGCTTTTTGGAAGTCTTAAAGGGACAGGGGCTTCAAAGCTGGACGGAATCATCCTGGCACACTCAGCCCAGCAGCTGGAAATACCAGGGAACTTCAGGTGCCCTAACTCCTGGGGTGGCAATGCAACTCTGAAGCCCCTCACAGTGATAAACAGCCTGCCGTTCATTCTCCCTCCCGAGCGGCCCCGGCACAGCAGCCTGGGAGCAGCCACGCCCACAGCAGCTGCCCAGAGCCTCCTCCCAGTGCGCAGTCACCGGGGCAGATCCAAAAGTTGCCGCCGGCGAGCAGCTGCCCGGCGCAGGCGGAGAAAGCCAGGGCAAGGCACGAAGGGGTGCCGTTCTCACAGAAGAGCACACCTGGTGCACCTGCCTCTACCCACAGGGCTCTGGGCTACCCCACCCGCCGTGGGTCAGGAAATTAAACTGGAGCCTGCTCCCAGTGTGCAGGTACCCAGCAGAGGCAGTGGAGAAGGGCAAGATGACCAGCAAGCAGGAAGGGACTTTGTTCTCCCAGCTAACAGACATGCTAACTGCCTAAGACAACCTCTATCGCCATGAAAAGGCAGAAGAATTTGGTCCAATCCAGAATCACCCAGACAACCCCTGAGAGAGAGCCAAGGGAGACAGATTTAACCAGTCTTCCTGAAAAAGAATTCAAAATAAAGGTCATAACCATGCTGATGGACCTGCAAAGATATATGCAAGAGCTAACAGATAAAGCTGGGAGGGAGAATACAGAAATAAAACAATCTCTGGAAGGACTTAAGAGTAGACTGGATGAGGTACAAGAGGCCATTGATGGAACAGAAATCAGAGAACAGGAATACAGAGAAGCTGAGGCAGAGAGAGATAAAAGGATCTCTAGGAATGAAAGAATATTAAGAGAACTATGTGACTAATCCAAACGGAACAATATTCGTATTATAGGGGTACCAGAAGAAGAAGAGAGAGAGAAAGGGATAGAAAGTGTACTTGAAGAAATAATTGCTGAAAACTTCCCCAATCTGGGGAAGGAAATAGTCTCTCAGACCATGGAAGCCCCCAGATCTCCCAACACAAGGGACCCAAGGAGGACAACATCAAGACATATAATAATTAAAATGGCAAAGATCAAAGACAAAGACAGAGTATTAAAGGCAGCCAGAGAGAGAAAAAGGTTACCTACAAAGGAAAGTCCATTAGGCTATCATTAGACTTCTCAACAGAAACCTTACAGGTCAGAAGAGAATAGCATGATATATTTAATGTAATGAAACAGAAGGGCCTTGAACCAAGAATACTGTATCCAGCACAATTATCATTTAAATATGAAGGAGGGATTAAACAATTCCCAGACAAACAAAAGTTGAGGGAATTTGCCTCCCACAAACCACCTCTACAGGATATTTTAAAGGGACTGCTCTAGATAGAAGCACGCCTAAGGCTAAATAGATATCACTAGAGAAAATAAGATCACACCAAAGAACTTAGACCAATCAAATACTAACTAAAGTCAAAAAATAAAATTAACTATGCACAAAAGCAGTCCAAGGAAACACAAAAGAGCACACAATAAAACACCTAACATATAAAGAATGGAGGAGGAAGAATAAGAAGGGAGAAAAATAAAGAACCATCAGACTGTGCTTATAATAGCTTAATAAATGAGTTAAAGTAGACGATTAGACAGTAAAGAAGCTACCCTTGAACCTTTGGTAACCACAAATCTAAAGCCTGCAATGGCAATAAGTACATATCTTTCAATAATCACCCTAAATGTAAATGGACTGAATGCACCAATCAAAAGACACAGAGTAATAGAATCAATAAAAAAGCAAGACCCATCTACATGCTGCTTACAAGAGAGTCACCTCAAACCTAAAGACACACACAGACTAACAGTCAAGGGATAGAAAAAGATATTTCATGCAAACAATAAGGAGAAAAAAGCAGGTGTTGCGGTACTTGTATCAGACAAAATTGACTTCAAAACAAAGAAAGTAACAGGAGATAAAGAAGGACATTACATAATGATAAAGGGGACAGTCCAACAAGAGGATATAACCATTATAAATATATATATATGCACCCAATACAGGAGAACCAACATATGTGAAACAAATACAGAATTAAAGGAGGAAATAGAATGCACTGCATTCATTCTAGGAGACTTCAACACACCACTCACTCCAAAGGATAGATTCACCAGACAGAAAATAAATAAGTAAGGACACAGAGGCACTGAGCAACACACTAGAACAGATGGACCTAATAGACATCTACAGAACTCTACACCCAAAAGCAGCAGGATACACATTCTTCACAAGTACACATGGAACATTTTCCAGAAAAGACCACATATTAGGCCACAAAAAGAGCCTCAGTAAATTCAGAAAGATTGAAATTCTACAAACCAACTTCTCAGACCACAAAGGTGTAAAACTAGAAATAAATTGTACAAAGAAAGCAAAAAGGCACACAAACACATGGAGGCTTAACAACATACACCTGAACAATCAATGGATCAATGACCAAATTAAAATAGAAATCAAGCAATATATGGAGACAAATGACAACAACAGCACAAAGCCCCAACTTCTGTGGGAGCGAAGGTGGTTCTAAGAGGAAAATATATAGCAATGCAGGCCTATTTAAAGAAGGAAGAACAATCCCAAATGAATAGTCTAAAGTCACAATTATTGAGATTGGAAAAAGAAGAACAAATGAGGCCCAAAGTCAGCAGAAGGAGGGACATAATAAAGAACACAGAAGAAATAAATAAAATTGAGAAGAATAAAACAATAGAAAAAAAATCATTGAAACCAAGAGCTGGTTCTTTAAGAAAATAAACAAAATAGATAAGGCCCTAGCCAGACTTATTAAGAGAAAAAGAGAATCTACACACATAAACAGAATCAGAAATGAGAAAGGAAAAGTCATAATGGACACCACAGAAATACAAAGAATTATTAACAAATACTATGAGAATCTATGTGCTAACAAGGTGGAAAACCTAGATGAAATGGACAACTTCCTAGAAAAATACAACCTTTTAAGACTGACCAAGGAAGAAACAGAAAATCTAAACAGACCAGTTACCAGCAACGAAATTAAATCAGTAATCAAAAAAATACCCAAGAACAAAACCCCGGGGCCAGACGGATTTACCGCTGAATTTTATCATACATATAGAGAAGACCTAATACTCATTCTCCTTAAAGTTTTCCAAAAAATAGAAGAGGAGGGAATACTCCCAAACTCATTCTATGAAGCCAGCATCACTCTAATACCAAAACCAGGCAAAGACCCCAACCGAAAAAGAAAATTACAGACCAATATCCCTGATGAACGTAGATGCAAAAATACTCAACAAAATATTAGCATACTGAATTAAAAAATACATCAAGAAGATCATACACCATAACCAAGTGGGATTCATCTCAGGGATTCAAGGATGGTACAACATTCAAAAATCCATCAACATCATCCACCACATCAACAAAAAGAAGAACAAAAACCACATGATCATCTCCATAGAGGCTGAAAAAGCATTCGACAAAATTCAACATCCATTCATGATAAAAACTCTCAACAAAATGGATATATAGAGGGCAAGTACGTCAACATCATAAAGGCCGTATATGACAAACACACAGCCAACATCATACTTAACAGCGAGAAGCTGAAAGCCTTTCCTCTAAGATCGGGAACAAGACAGGGATGCCCACTATCCCCACTGTTATTCAACATAGTACTGGAGGTCCTAGCCACGGCAATCAGACAAAACAAAGAAACACAGGGCATCCAGATTGGTAAAGAAGAAGTCAGACTGTCACTATTTGTGGATGACATGATGGGGTCACAGCAATCGGACAAAACAAAGAAATACAGGGCATACAGATTGGTAAAGAAAAAGTCAAACTGTTACTATTTGCGGATGACATGATATTGTACATAAAAAACCCTAACGACTCCACTCCAAAACTACTAGAACAAATATCTGAATTCAGCAAACTTGCAGCATACAAAACTAATACACAGAAATCTGTGGCTTTCCTATACACTAACGATGAACTAGCAGAAAGAGAAATCAGGAAAACAATTCCATTCACAATTGCATCAAAAAGAATAAAATACCTAGGAATAAACCTAACCAAGGAAGTGAAAGACCTATACCCTGAAAACTACAAGAAACTCTTAAGAGAAATTAAAGAGGCCACTAACAAATGGAAACTCATCCCATGCTTTGGCTAGGAAGAATTAATATTGTCAAAATGACCATCCTGCCTAAAGCAATCTACAGATTCAATGCAATCCCGATCAAAATACCAACAGCATTCTTCAACAAACTGGAACAAATAGTTTTAAAATTTATATGGAACCATAAAAGACCCTGAATAGCCAAAGTAATCCTGAGAAGGAAGAATAAATAAAGCAGGGGGGATCTTGCTTCCCAACTTCAAACTCTACTACAAAGCCACAGTAATCAAGACAATTTGGTACTGGCACAAGAACAGAGCCACAGACCAGTGGAACAGGATAGAGTCCAGATATTAACCCAAGCACAAATATTAACCCCATACACAAAAGTAAATACAAAATGGATCACAGACCTGAATGTGAGTCATGAAACCATAAAACTCTTAGAAAAAAACATAGGCAAAAATCTCTTGGACATAAACATGAACAACTTCTTCATGAACATATCTCCCCAGTCAAGGGAAACAAAAGCAAAAATGAACAGGTGGGACTATATCAAGCTGAAAAGCTTCTGTACTTCTCATCTTAAGGAGGAGGAAAATGAGGTTCAGAAAGGCTAAACTACTCACTCAGAAACACTGAGAAATTGGAGAAGCAACAATTTGAATTTTCTACACTGCCCTCCTCCACTCCTCAGCCATTCCATTTCTTAACAGAACTCTATTCAATCTCTGAGATATCAGGAAAGTGTGTCTCAGAGAGCCTGGACATTTTCTCTCTGGGTCCTGTCACATTTGTGTGAACAGCAGCACCTGTAATTCGTTACACACGGCCTCTGCTTACGTTCCCTCAGGTAGAAAGTACCAAGGCCAGACGATGGTGACATGAGTATATACATATGTCAAAATTCTTTAAGCTGTGCACAAAATATTTGGGCATTTTATTGTATATACCTCAGTATAAAAAACAATTAAAAAAATAAAACACCAAACAAAAATGTACTGACACAGACAAAAAAAGCCTAATCAATCTTTGCACTTATTCTTTGTGACCAAAACATACAAGCCTATTAATTTTCATCAACACAAAACAGGAATTAGTGTACCTGTTTTCAAACAGAACAGGATTTCAAAGTAACACAAAATGCTTTCTACCAATGGTAAATAAAGCTATTAATTCCCCAAAGATACATTTATCACATTCATGATGTAGTACCTGGAGTTTCAAGAATAGTTCCTTAAATATAATTTTAAAGACTTGGAAGAGCACAGTTTGAACCCCAGCTCGCCCATTTATTAGTGTCACCTGGCCATTAAATGGACAAGTCATTTAATTTCTTGGAGCCTTTACTTTCTCATCCATGAAAAGGAAATAATAATGCCTATGTGTTCAACCTCAGGGCACTGTTGTATACATCAAAGTGACAAATATAAAAACAATATATGAAGTGAAAATCACTACCTATACAATTATGATGAAGCCTATTCCTAATCCCAGTTTTAGCCTATCAGTACTGCTTCTAGTTTGAGCCACAGCACATTACAAAGCTCTCATTCGGTAGCTGTGTTCTACCCACCTCTCTCATCTCCTAGAGCAAACTCAGCCATTCCTGTGATCACCAACTGCAACAACCAAGCTACTGCCCACCTTTCCTGGAACTGCTGACTAGTGACAACCAAGGAGACTAAAAAGGTATTTCTTGTCATTTTATCATGGCCCTGAGGGGGTAGGTCAAAAGCCTTCAAAGAATTAACCATCAATGAGGAAAGAGGAGAGTGTCTAAACTCACTATCTCTACTCCAACCTTACTCTGAGGGTTGATTTCCTACTTGGGCCCTGGCCCTAGCAGAAGAAATCCTTCAGATAAATTAACCAAAGCCAAGTATAATCCACAATAATGCTACCTTTCCTGGCTTGGCTGGAAGGCATCAAGTTTTAATGTTAATCTTCAGTATCTCAGTAACTAAAGCAGGCCTGGAGTAGCAAAAATATACAAAATCAATATTGAAAAGATTAATTACTAGCAATCACTGCGTACTCCAAAAGACAAAGCAATTTTATTTTTTTATTTTTTTAGATCATTTATTAATTTTTCTAAAATACCAAGATTTAACTCTTTCAGAAGCTTTGGGATTTTCCACCATCTTGAGGAAATGGGAGAAATGTCTAATAACTTGGTTCTAACCACACTAATCTTATTTTTCCATATTTGTGAAGGACAGTTTTGTGACTAGCTAGACAATTTTGACATCATTTAACAAAGCACAAATGGATGGGTTTCTTCTCTTTAATTGATTAAAAAATTATGTTAGCCAATCTAATTTATTTTCAGGTTAGTCATCTTTCTCTAGTGGTTGGTACTGGGGGATCCAAGAATTCGGGAGAAACAGTAATGATAATCATGATCATGATGATAAAAGTAATAATAGCCAACACTTACAGAGCCCTTACAGTGGATCAGATACTGTTCTAGACATCTTAAATATATTAACTCATTTAATCCTCTCAACACTATGAATGAGGCATTATGACCAAACAATTTTAACAGATGAGAAAACTGAGGCACCGAAATATTCAGTGACTTACTTGAAGTCACACAGCTGGTATGGCAAAGCTGAGTCAAACTCAAGCCAACTGACTTCAGAATCTGCTCTTAACAACACCATGCACTTTCAATTGTTTTGGGGGTTGGAAAACCAAGAATTGATTTTTGGAGGTGGAAAAAAAATCTACTCATTTTATGAATAGAGCACAAATATACATACCTACAGTATAGAAACAGAAATAGAATACATCAGCAGTATTAAAATTTCATGGAGGGGAGATTAGGACAAAAGTGTCTAAAAAAGTGCAGGGTCAGAGGTCAGGGGAGATTATGAAAAAAAGACTGAGAAACACTCCTCTATACTATACACTATACTGTACAGACTCTTGTCTTTTAGCATGCAGGTAAGATTGGTCCTGTATTGCTAAGTAAAAATTATCTGTCACTCATTGCTTTATTCAATAAATATGAATTATGTGCTTATTATATGCCAGGCACTAGGTATAAAATGATGAACAAGACCTTAAAGTACCCTTTCTTTAAGGAACTACCAGTTTGTCAAAGAAGCAGGTAAATTCAACACAAAATGGTAACGACTCTGATAGGAAGAAAGATAGGTTGCTATCCCACCCAGACTTGAGAGACAAAGAAGTTTCAAATGGTTTCTTAGAAGAATGTCTCTATGCCTCAACACCCAAAAAACAAATAGCCCAATTAACAAATGGGCGGAGGACCTGAACATACATTTTTCCAAAGACGAAAAGCAAACGGCCAACAGACACATCACTAATCATCAGGGAAATGTAGATTAAAACCACAGTGAGGTATCACCTCACACCAGTTAGAACGGTCACTATCCAAAAGACAAGAAAGAGCAAATGCTGGCAAGGATGTGGAGAAACGGGAACCCTCCTACACCCTTAGTGGGAATGTAAATTGGTGCAGCTGCTCTAGAAAGCAATATGGAGGTTCCTCGAAAAACTAAAAATGGAAATACCATTCAATCCAGTAATTCCACTTCTAAGAATTTACCCAGAGAAAACAAGATCCCTGATTCAAAAAGATATATGCACCCCTATGTTTATTACTGCACTATTTGCAATAGCCACGATATGAAAGCAATCTAAGTGTCCATCAACAGATGAATGGATAAAGATATGGTACATTTACACAATAGAATATTATTCGGCCATAAAAAGAAAAGAAATTCTGCCATTTGCAACAACATGGATGGATCTAGAGGGTATTATGCTCAGTGAAATAAACCAGGTGGAGAAAAACAAATACCATATGATTTCACTTATTTGTGTATCATAAAAACAAAGCAAAACAGAAGGAACAAAACAGCAGTAGACTCGCAAACACTGAGAATTAACTAGTGGTTACCAAGAGGGAGGGGTAGGAGTTGGGACGGGAGAGGGGCAAGGAGGGGGTTAAAGGGCCACAATAACTCACAATCCCAATATAAGTAGGTCATGGGTATGGTAGTACAGCATGAAGAATACAATGACTCTGTAACATCTTTCTATATTGATAGATAGTAACTACATTAGAGGGGGTAAGAGTTTAATAATGTGGGTAGCTGCTGAATCACTGTGTTGTACATCTGAAACCAATATAAGATTGTCTATCAATGATAATTCAATTTTAAAAAAAAGGAAAGAAAAAGAGAATGTCTCTGCCAGATCCTAATGGAAGAGTAGAGATCATCAGCCACCAATGAGAGAATGGAGTTGAAGAGGGAGGGGAAGAGCAGCCCAGACAGAGATGCCAGCATGTGAAAGACTCGGAGTCATAGGACACCAAGCTGGGTATGAGACAGACAATGAAGAAGGATAAAAAATTCGGGGGAAAGAAGAAAAAGATGAGGCTCAAATAAGCAATGGTGAGGTCAAAAAGGACCTCATAAACCCATGCCAAGAAATCTGGACTTCACCTGGAAGGAAATAGTAAGCCAGTAACAGATTTTCTGTAGAATATTATGACTGGAATTATGCTTCAGTATTCCTTTAGCTGCAAAGTGAAGGACAGGTTAGAGGGTTAAGAGAGGCAGAAGACAAGTAGGACTGTCGCAAGAAAAACTTACAACATAAGGTTCTTTTTCACACCTGGCCTCAGGGTCACAGTTGCCATATTCTATCATTTTCAACTGACTAAACAGGCACATTTCTGCCTCTTTTGCTCCATACCCATTACTACCAAAAACAATGGTTAGGAAAGCATTCTAGGACTTGTAGAAGAGGTACCTTTGCAGTCACAAAAATTCAAAATGAAAACAAACATTACAAAGTATCAAACAATTTGACAGATTGTCTCTCCAAGAAGTAAATTACTCACAGTGCCTTCAATCTCTGAATAGAGTCCTGACCAGAAGCTGAAATTACTTTTATCCAGCTGATACAGTCGAGATTTTTCAAATGTTTCTGAATCCATGATCTGTCCTAACTCCAGTGGTACATGAGTTGTTGTTTTATAGATCCGTCTCTGAAATATTTTTGAAGAAAACACTTGAATGAAGCAGTCAAAACAACTCATAATTTATTACTATAGTCATTTACAATCAAACATTGAATAGTTTACAGAATTAACCTGTTATTTAAGGCTACTTAATTTGCTTTATACATACACAAATATTGCATTTGACCAAGTACACTGACTACTAAAACAACTGATCCAGTTGAGTAAAAGCAAAACAAGAGAATCTGAGGCTAGCTGACTAAGTAAAATTAAAATCAGGGTTGTCATCACACCTCAGTTGGACGTGTAAACCAAAATTATATCACAAAGGGTATCCCTCATTCCAGGTATAACAAAGATTCTGTAACACAGAAAACAAATTTGTGTCAAGAAGGAATCAAATATGCTAAGCATAAGCACTAATGGATATTACAATGTTATTAAATTTGATCCTAAAAGCCAAATTAAGGAAAATTTGAGGAATGACAGATAGAAACATATCAGGTCTTCAAGAAAGACAAACTTTCTCATTATACAAAATTATAAAAGATAATTTCAGCCCATAGGACGTAATAGAGGACAGATACTAAATATAATAGACAACATCTTCTACAATGGTTTTATAACAAATGGCTTCTCTAAATATTATGCACCTTAACAAACCCTCAACAAAAGGCATTAAAGCGTAACTGAGTAAAGACACTACCAAAAAGTAATTACTATAACTAGACTTAAGATAGATAGATGTTCAATACCCCACCCACAATTTAGATACTACATACTGTGTATTTCCTTTATACAAAGGATCTTCTCTAAGCATAGAAGATTCTGTACTAATGAAGCTATCCAAGGAGATAAGTCAGAGAACCTAGTGCTATATACTTTAACAGCTCTTTGAATAACCTGAACTAATAGGTTATCAAAATATAACCAAGATACTAACAGATACAGAAAAATTTTTAAAGTTTCAATTTAAAAATTCATGTGAAAAAAAAATTCATGTGGAATGGCATTATTTACAATAGCCAACATATGGAAGCAACCTAAGTGTTAATCAATAGATGAATGGATAAAGAAGATGTGGTACATATATGCAATGGAGTATTACTCAACCATAAAAATAGAATGAAATTTGCCACTGGACCTAAAGTGTATTATGCTAACTGAAATAAGTCAGAGAAACAAATACCAAATGATTTCATTTATATACAGAAAAAATAAATAAAATGAACAAATAAAACAGAAGAGTCATAAATACAGAGGAAAACACTGGTGGTTGCCATAGGGGAGCGGCTTGGGGGTATGGGCAAAGTAGGTGACAAAGAGGATAAAGGGAATAATGAGGTACAAGCTTCCAGTTATAAGTAAATAAGTTACAGAGATGAAAAGTACAGCATAGGAAATAGTTAATAATATTGTAATAATTTTGTATGACAAATGGTAACTACACTTACCCTGGTAAACATTTCCTGATGTATATAATTGTCAAATTGCTATGTTGTACACCCGAAACCAACAGAATACTGTGTCTCAATTACAATTTAAAAAGATTCATTTGATGAGGAAAAAGACTGTAATGCTCAAGAAAATGAGTTCCAGCAGTTGAAAAGGAGAAAGGTTTTCATAACCATCATGGCTGACTTAATTCAATGGCAACATAGAAGAGTGTAGGGAAAGCAAACCATCCGTAAGAGACTGCAAAAAAGCTATCAATTAAATTTAAATTTCTTTTAAAAGTTCAGCTCTCTAACCCATCAAGCTGATACAATTACCTCCAGGCAACTGTAAAGAACTTTCACTTTGTTTTACTGTTATAACTGTTTAAACATAATTAATAAAGATGCTTTTAAGAAAAACAAGAAAATACTGCTCTTTGGATAAAAACAATAATTTTTTTTTTTTTAAGAAAAAGTTCAGGAAGGATTGGGAAATCTTTATTTTCATAAAATGGTTTCCTAACACTGTGGCTGACACAATTACATAAATGTCATGGGTAAGTTGTGACTCTAAATTTTTAGCATCTCTCTTTTGAAGGACTTATGGGTCACCGCCAAAGATGTAGGAGGTAAGTCTGGGCCCGAGGATCCTTAAGGAAGCTGTAGGGCACGCCTGACAGGCGGCAACCCTGTCTTCCCTTTCGCCAGACCGTAACCATCCTGGGTTCCATGATAACGCTGCGTAAAACCTCCCTGCGGCACCAGATCCCCTCGAGGTCATGCCCGCCATCGAGTCAAGTTAGGGAACTCAGTAGCGGCCCGTAGGGTCGAGGCTGGGGCTGTGGCCTCGGTATTTATCCAAGAACTCAAGTCGACACCAAGGTTTGGCCTAGGATTAGGCGGGTGTCGGGGTCAGGTGGGCCCTGTCTAAGCTCACCTGCCGCTGCGCTAGGAAGGTCTCCCAAAGATACACTGTCCAGGAGAAGAGCAGCACCGCTCCGAAGATACTCTTCTCGGCGGGCATCTCCCACATCGCGTCCAGCGACGCCCACATCCCCATGGCCACCTGGTGCCGCCGGCTCCTTCGGCGTGCACTGGTGCCACACCGACACCAGTCCCTCAGAGCGCCCCCGCAGTGTCACAGCAATATCTGTCCCTTCCGAGCGCCCAAGCACCAGCACCACCCCCCATCCCACCGCCTCCACGCAGCCGGCAGTGCTACACACTCTCCCACTCGGCGACGCTCCGTAGTGAGCCCGATTCCGGCTAGAAAAGCACAAGTCTCGCCTTCTTCACTTCCGGCCCGAGCCCAGATCCCGAGTTCCGGCCTCCGCCAGCCCCGCCTCCGACGCTCGACTTTTGTTCTGCAGAACAGCGTTTCACCAACAGTCTTCCCCTTCTCCTGCGCGCCGGGTTCCTTCTGAGGGTTCCGGCCTCCTGTCTGGGCCCCGCGGAGCCGCAGAGCTCTGCGCTGTTTAGCCTCCTAGTGGCAGTGGCATCCCTTCGCCCGGGGCTTTCCCGGCTGGGCTGCGGCCTGTACCACACGTTCCCGGGCTGGGACAAGCTGATGCCAGGGTTCTTGTTCACGGGGTCGAAGAATGAACTTCGCCAATACTCAAGGTAGGAGAGCAAGGTAGAGGCTTTTGTTTGGAGAGAAAGCAAGAGGACAGAGCTCCTGGCTCAGGCCAGGAAGGGGACAAGAGAGCCCCGGGATGGTGCATTGTCTAGGGGATTTATAGGCTGTGGAGAGACAAAGGGCTAGGGATGTACACCTGCTGAGTAGTTCCAAAATGTTTACCCTTTGAAGAAACACTAAGTTTCTTATTAGTCTTCCTGGTTATTTACAAGAATTTTACTGCTCTGATTTCCTCCCAGGATGGCAGCTCCCTGGTCTGGGAGCATATCACTCAAGACTGCCTGCTTTGCTCCCAAGGTGGGCTGACTTACTGTCTGTTTGTTAAGAAACTTACTTTTTAACTAATTGGGTTTTAAGAGGGAAGACTTCCAGTCTTTACTATGTTGTTTTGGGCTTGCTTGCTACATTGCCCAAGTTGCAACAAATCATTTGTTTAGGTCTGAAGAAAGAAAAGCAGCACCTGGGTAAAGTTAAAAAATAAGCTGGGCCCTCCAGTAGGCCAAAGCAAATCTCACAATGGATTATCTTGCTTTGTTTTTTTCCAGAGGCCCTCACCCTACTCAGTCTAAGCCCATGGTCCCTGTCTCAAAGCCCCACTGGTAGTCGGGACTAAGTGGGAACTGACGCAGAATGGGCTGCCACCACCGCCCTGAGGAAGCTGGGGAGAACACGAGAGGAGCCGACTTTGCAGGCTCTAGAAATCATTCCTCTAAACTGTGCTGTTAAGACTGTATGTTCATCCCTGGGTTACCTTAAGACAAAAGGAATAGTTAAGAGGGAGGCTAGGCATTGTAAGTACAATACTTTGGCCCGTATTGGGACTTTCTGAATTCAGACATGTTACAGGGAGGGCAGTAGTGAGATTTTCATTTAAACATCTCTTCCATCCCAAGTGAAGCCAGAGGCAGCATTTTGCTTAAGAAAATGACCTGGAGCAAGGCAAGGATAGCGTGGGTTATCCGAAGAAAGGGTCTTATTTTATCTAGGGACAGACTGATGCCAAAACTCAGTGCCACGTCTACCTAGGAATTTAGAAGTGAAATGTGGTCACAGGGACGCCTGTTAACATGTTTTTTGACTTGAAAAGTGAAAAATTTTCTGACTGAAGATAAGTCTGATTTGGTTAATTGGCTTGATAAAGAGATCGGCTTTGCTAATTACATAATTATTACCTACAATAAATTGAGCTAAATCTGCAGCTGCAACTAAAATATATTTAAATTACAGTGATCTTGTAATGCTAAAGATGTGTTGAAATTAACAATATCTCGAATTTCCCAACTCTTCTTAAATGCCTCTAAGTGAGAGTAATCAGTATAATTAAAAGTCACTTGAAAAAGAGAAGGACTCTAATGACAGGAAAACAAATTATTTTGCAAGTCAGATTGTTTCCAGTTCTTTGCTTTCAACAAAATTCGTGGTGGACCTAATTGAACTGTTAGCTGTTGAAGGAACACATACTAGATTACTGGCATGTAACTCAGAAGAAAACCAAAGAATTGACATTCCTATTACAAAACTACCAGCATTCACAGCTAAAAATGTAATTTCTCAGCACTGTATGTATGAAAACAAATGAAAATAAAGTTGAATGCCATTAATCTACCAGTAAGAAATAGTCATTCAGATACATGAATTTGTGGGAAAGCCCCATCCATCTCTGGGAGATGCATTTCCAGTAGTTTACGTATCATCAAAATTTGTAATTATGTCATTTTGAACCATATATATTAAAGATAATTGTAATGATTCCTGAATTCAGAAGAATTCTAGTACACAGAGCCATACAATTTTTTTTAACTTTAACATGTACATACTTTTATCACCAGGAAATGGTCGATAAAAGGTTTTTACACATAGAAGGTATTATTTTAGATAACATTTTATGGGGGAATAGAACATAAATATAAGTTTGAGATAATAAAAGGACAATGAAGAATTACTGAATATTAAACTCATTTGTGTGATTTTAAATGGATGACCATGGTCATTCAATTGTTATGTAGATTTTCCCAGATACATTGTAAAAAGTGATTTGACAGTTTTATCTTAAATTGTCATTATTTACAGTTTGCCAGAATTTGCATCCAGTGCAACTATTTAAATTTATGGTGAAAACTGTTATCAACTTAACAATATGAGGGAATAAACACTTTCAAAATTCTCTCCTTGGAGTACCATTGGAATGCCCTCATCAGTCTTGTCTTCACCTGTCTGGGTCCATCCAGACTGCTGCAGTCAATCCGAAAGCCTCAGAAATTCCTGCTACCTAAACATAGAGTCAGGCTGCTTGAGGGCCTGTCACAGCTGCGCCACAGATTAGCAAGTTACCTAACCTCTCTGTGCATCAATTCCTCATCAGTAAAACAAGAGGAATAGTACTTACCTCTATTGCAAGGGGCAAATGAGAAAAATCATGTAAAGTTCTTAGCAATTTATCTGGCTCTGAATAAGTGCCCAATAAGCTACTAGCCCCCTCCTACTTGGAAGAATCACATCATACTGTCATTCTGTCACCGTGTGTCTGAAGAACTAGAGGAAGGGGAATCTACACCAATGTTCACCACTCTAGGGAGGAGAATCCTTATCTTCTAAAGGATGTGTATGAACCTTCTAAAAGTCAAGATTGGAATTCACTCATTCAACAAATAGTGAGTGTCTGCAAAGTACCAACACTGTTCTAGGTGCTGGGGATAGAGCAGTGAACCAAACCAAGCTCCTTTCTCTCCTGTAGCTTTGTGGGCTGGGGTAGATGGAGGAGGGGGTTGATAATAAGCAAATATGTAACAGTAAATGTGGTGGTGATAGGGGCTATGAAGAAAAAGAGATAGGGGGACACAGCATGTTGGTATGAGGGGCACCACTTTATATAAGATGGTCAAGGAGGATCCCTCGGATTATCAGATGTTTGACACAGACCCAAAGAAAGTAAGAGAAGAAGTCATGTAGGTATCTTGGAAAAGTGTGCTATGTATAGGGGAATAGCAGACCCCACAGGCCCTGGGGTCAGACAATACTTAGCATATTTGAAGAATAGTAAAAGGGTGTGGAAAGTGGAGAGATAAGAAGGAGGGGGAATACATATCATGCCATAATGTACAATCCTTTAGTTAAGAACTTGGCTTTTACTCAGAGTAAAATAATAAGGCATTGGGAGGTTTTGAGCAGACATGTAGCATGACCTCTGGTTACTCTATAGAGAATAGATTGAATGGGGACACAGATGGAAGCAAAGCATCCAGTTAGGAGGTCATTTCAAGAATCCAGGTGAGAAATGATGGGGGCTTGGACTAGGGTGGTAACGGTGCAGGGAGAAGTGAATTATGGGAAGTGAATAATCACTTGTTCCCCTTTGCAGAAAGATAGTGTTAACAAAGAGGCTGTTGTGTGGAGACTGAAATGGAAGCCTAAAAATAGGCTATTGTAAGGGTTTTGCCAAAGGAAAGAGACTGAATTTGGACAATAAGGATTCTCCTCCCTATAGTGGTGAACACGGGTTTGGAGTAGTTCATCTACCCCATCTAACACAAATGATAAAATAGCTCTCAAACCCTTTCCCTATCTTGCCTTGATTCTCTACTTGCCAAGCATCCAAGATCCCTTAATTGATGCCCTGGACATAAGTACTCCGATCTCAAGAATAACCCCCACTGAGAACAAATACTTGGTATCAAACTCTGACGACTGTGGTGCGAATCACACATCCTTTCTGGGGAGCTGAGAGCCAGGACTAAGGTGACCACATCAGTTTTTCCACACCGAGCATGCTAACAGGAGAAGCCAGCCTGTCTTATCTTTTGCATTTAAGCCCATTCTATCCTAGGTTTCCCACACACACTACCAAATCTGTGTTGCCCATTTAAAAACCTACAATGGTCCTTTTCCAACAATATGGTATGACCTTTAAGGCTTTTGACATCAGTCTACTCTTCTAGGCCCTTCTGACACTTTCCTTTGATTTACCTCAGAGTGGTAACCTCAGAGTGGTAACCAAGACTTGAACTATGAAGGAACACATTGAAATTTAGACAGCATGAAAAATTGAGACATTGACTTTAAAGATTCAGCCACAGTTGAAAACTTCTCACCTACACTTTTGATAATACACATTGTTGATAACGCCCATCTGTTCTGTTCACCACATATGAAATTAAAGCTGATTTGAGGATGAGGTTAGTGTGTCTTACCCTGAAGCCAAAATCCTTCATTGTAGTTTTCAAAATAGCCAGTGTTTGGCCACCCTGAGACTGTCTTTATTCTCTAGGCAAGCCATCCTCTTCCTTTAAATGGCTCTATGATGATCCCACCAATTCTGTCTGCCAAGGGACAAAACTCAGTGTCACTTCTGCAAAGTCTTTCCTGCTCCACCCTGTATTCACCAGCCAGTTTTTGCACTGAGCACACTGTACAGTAAAATCTCATCTTATGCAGGGGTTGTTTTAATGTCAGTGCACTGAACAAAACTTATGATCAGAGTTACCTTTGGAAGTCCCTTAGAAAGATGCCACTTGGGAGACTGCTATACTGTCTCCTGTTGACCAGAGTAGCCAGTTTTTCTCCAGCATGAGAATAAACTGCACACCAAACAAAATATTTCATTTAGATGTCAGTTCCAAAGTGTTTTAATGACTGTAGTCACACTGATTGCAGTGAATATGCACACACTATCAGGCTTGAGGAATCTGAGACCCACTGAGGTGACCATCTACCACCACCTCTCCAGTAGGCCACCTTTTTCATCAGGTGCTCACTTTTGAGTGGAATGGCAGATAGATGCCTCTTTCCCTTCTTCCCTCCCTGCCAAGCTGGAATTCACATAAGGCAAATTCACTGAGTTCAAGATGATATGACACCACTGTACTATAATTCCTTGTTCTGAAATTACTCATCCAGGCAGTTAGAGTGCTCCTAAAGCACTCAAGACAGATTCCCAAGATTATCATAATGCTTAGCACAGAGTGTATTAATAAAAGATGGATAAAATTAAAGTCTCCTTTATGTTCACCTCCACCCTTGCCCACCACTGGGTAATTATTGCAGGGAGACTCCTGGGCTGCATATGTACCTTTAAGCCAAAGGACAGGCCACAGCATTGCCTTTACACAGCACTTTCTTGCTGATTTTATTATATCCAACCTAGCCTCTTGGGCATGGAACTCAAGGCCACAGCCCTGGCCCCTCTCCCTTGTTTTACTTTTGCCATGGGTTCCTATTCAGCTGTTTCTCTAAGGATGCTTGTGGTTTGCAGTCTGCTGAGTGGGCACCATAATCGCAGAGACATTTTTGCCTACTACTATCGCCCACATTACCCTACCAAACAGACAGGTAAGAGGCAGGCCCTACTGAATAGAGGGTCAGTCCTTGCAGGGTAATTTCTGTATAGTGCTCGGTCTTTATTGATACACCACTGCATATGGAGGGAAACTGCTTTTCTGGTAAAGATTGGAGTCCGTCACATTTCAGATGTGGAAGTAAACCCTGATGTGGGCAAGGGACTCTAGAAGTCTGAGCAGCTGCAGTAGGGCTTAGAGGTCCCTCTTCAGGGCAAGTTTTTGGGAAATGATCATCCCCTCCAGGTCCTTCACTTTGTTTTCTATTGTCTGAAGTGTTTTCCAAATTCTCTCTTGCAGACCCAATGACAGGAAGAAATTATTGTCTTGAACTGGGAGACCACTCACTTCTGAGTTGGCCAGCAAAATCTGAAAGATTCTGAGCCATTCTTGTAAAGTTTGTAGAGTGTGATTACAAAGAAGATTATTTTCTAAAATAAAACAACAGAAGTTGAACATTACTTGTTTATTCATGTGAAATGCTTTAATTTACTATAGATGCAAAACAAAAGCTACTAATAGTAACAGAAATACAACATTCTTATGCCAAGCCCTCTGTTTAACATGTCCACACCTATTTTGTCTTTTGATCACCACAAAATGGGAGTAGTAGCAGTTCAGGATTACTATTTGCATTTAATTAATGAAGATTATAATAATAGATACCATTTACTGAAAGATTGCCACATGTAGGGCTTTCTGCTAGGAGTTTCTTTGCCTATGCATGATCTATTTTTGTAGAAAAAACAGAATTGGATAACCATTTAGATCCCTTATAGTTTGGACCCTGCTGGTTGTTCAAGGTCATATACTTGGAAATGGTAGAGTTAGAACTGGAATTCAAGAATTTTGACTTCTATGTATGTTCTCTCAGGACACAGCAGTCCAAAACACTGGATTTCCAGGTCATGGTAGAAAAACATGGAAAACATTTTTTGAAAGTACTAGAACAGATTTCTGCCAGGGTAATAAAAAAAAAAACAATCTTCTTTTAACAACTAGTACTGCTTATTGAGTACTTACTATGTGCTAAGCTTTATACATAGAACATCTCTAATCCTCACAGCAACCCTGAGGGAGCCACTATTAGCAAACCCATCTTACAGATAAAGAAACTGGGGTTTAGAGGCTAAGTGATTGCTCTCAGGTCACACAGCAAGTGGTGGAACCTCAAGGTAAGCCCCAGTCTGGCTCCAGAGCCCGTGCTGTTAACCACTGTTATACTACCCTCATTTTCTTGGCTGAGGTGTCCAGAGGGCTGCAGATTCATCTTTCTGATTGAGTTAAACATTAACCAAACAAGGATGGAAGGCAGAATCACAGATAAGAGTTCGGTTTTTGTCTTATATTCTCCTATTAGTTGATTGACATACATGTGTGTGAACATGTATACACACATATCCCTCTTGGGGATTTAGGTCAGTTGGATTATATTAATTGAGATTTTGGAGAAGAATTGAATTTAGAGTCCTAGAAACTGGGTCAAATCTCAGCTTTACTAGCTTTTACCATCTGTGTCAACTTGGTTAGGTGATAACCATATTCCCTCACCTATAAAATGGAAGTGGGAATACCTGCCCTGCCTACCATGCAGGGTTTGGGAGAGGTTAAGAGAATGAAGACAACTGATTCCTCAACAGCAGTGACATAGGACAGTATGTGAACTCTACAAAACGATCTGGTAGTAACTTCTCTCAGCATTTTACCAAGTAAACTAAATTCTACCTCCTTGTATTTCCACTGAACCACAGTGCAACTCTGTTTGTCATATGAAAATAACCTCTATCCATAGCTCATGGAATTGTTGATAATTCTCTAAGCATTTTGACTATATTGTGAATATAGTTATTATTATTGATTAAACAAATACATAAAATCCTAAGTGTTTTCATAATCTCAATTATATTCCTATTCTCTAAAAGAGCCCCTGTGTATTTGTGGAGCCCTGCTTTGTTAAAACAAGGAAATAATAAAGACGTTGTGATGACTAAGTGAATGCACATGCCTCCTGGTCAGTTGCAGAGCAACAGCACAGGAAGACGAGAAAGGCCAGCCCTGAGATTTCAGGTACTCTTGTGGTGCTGAGGCTACAGACGGTAGCCCATGTGGTGTCTGGCACGGAAGTAACATTTGAGGAGGAGTATGTGGTCAAATAAATTTGGGGACCAGGCTGCCTTCTGAGCTTATGAACTTGTTTGATCTACTTCATTATAAGACAAGCCAAAGACCACTGGGAGAAAGAGCATTTTTATGCTCAAAACCTAACTGGTGGAAGTTTCTAAGGATAACTTAGTTTTTAAGGATAACAGAGGTTCTCCCTTGCTCTTCTGCAGTCTTAAAACTGGGCGTCAGCAATACGGGAGAACTAATCAAATCTCAAAACTATTTAAATTTCTCTGTAACAAAAGAGGATAACCTGAATTGACTGAACACTTCGTTTCCATAAGGCAAATACTCCTATTCCCAACAAAAGCAGAAAGAAAATCCCCAGGACAGCTTGCTTCCCACTCACATGGTGAACTTTCTCATTCAAAACCAACCAGGCACTGGTTTCTTTTTTTTCAGTTCAGTCATACTGCTTTCTCTGATCTTTGGTAAGTCCTAGCTCTAGCACAGCACCATCCAGTAGAACTTTCTGGAATGATGGAGATGTTCTATATCTGCTCTGTTCAACATGGTTGCCAGCAGTCACTGAAAATGTGGGTAGTGTGGCTGAGGGACTGAACTTTACATTTAATTAAATTAAGTAGTCACATGTGGCTAGTGGTTACCCTCCTGGACAGTACTGATATAGAACTTTTCCAACAATCCATTGACTGGACAGCAATTATTTTCCATGACAAATGAGAAAACTGGTCAGGTGGAGATTGCAGGAATAAGATTTGTAATAATATTATTTGTAACTCCCTAAAGAGGGATTTTCTAAAGAGTGAAGAATTTATTTGGTAAATGTGGAGGGAGGTTCTTACTGGATCATTTTGTAGCATTCCTTTTTTTCATAGGTTACTATTGGTTACAAACTGTGATCTTTGGGAAGGTTTTATTGTAACCTATTTAAGCCTCATTTTGCTCATCTGTTTACAGATGAGGATTCTACCTCCTTCACAAGGCTTATATTAGGAACAAAATTGTATTATTTTCTAAGCACTTTTTAAATAGCATGTTGCACCACAACCTATTTATAACCTTCGCAAATCCTTTAGTTACTGACTAGTGCCTATCTACTGGCAAGGAAGTATGAAAATAAAAAATGTATGGTCTGTTCTCAAAAATCTTAAATGAAAAAAGTTTGCATACTGGCATATAATCTACATTGAGATCAATTACAAAGCAGGAATCCAAAAGAGGGTTTGCAATAAGAAGAGGAAAGGGGCATGATAAGGAAGACAAGTCAGTTATGACAAAGTTTTTAGAAAAATATTGTCTGATGCCATTCCAATTTGTTCATTCTGGTTGACTGGGAGACAGAACAGTAATAGGGAAGACTGGTGGAGAAGGAATACTGTTTGGTTCTTGCAGGAAGGGGAAGTATGGCAAATTGCTTGAAGCATCACACATCCAGAAAAGTGGAATTTAGAATGCTGGTCAGGGTGAAATGACATACTGATTTAGGAGTGACTGCTATTGATGTTAAACTCATACTCTGCTAGTGACTGACTGTACCCAGAATCCTTTCTAGCAAGGAATATAAATTATTCACATGAGACTTAGAATTTGACTGTAACAGGTTAAAAATAGGGCAGAAACCATTAAAAAAGAATGGTAACCAGAAACTTTGGAGAAAGATGGGGTTGTGACAACTGAATCATTACCTAAGAACTCCCCACACTAGATTAGATCACCATTACATGGCACTTGATATAATTAGTTATTTGAGCAATTTTGGATGTAACATCTGTCTTCCCTATCACAAACCCAAGGAAGACAGAGACCATGTCCATTTTGTTGACTAACATATTCCTAGTGTTGGCACATAGCATTAAACTATTTTTCAGAAAATGCAAAGTCTCCTAGAGGAATTATAACTGTTCATTCATCAAGTGCTTATTACCCTATTTGTGTACTTGAAACTAGCTGTTGAGAGGATAGGCCTTTCGGAGCACAATGGATCTGGACTCAAATTTTAGCTGTACTATTCACTAACTTTGTTACCTTGGGCAATTTACCTGAGGCTCAATATCTTCATTTGTAAAGTGGGAGTAACTTCTATCTTGCAAAGCTGTAATGAGAATTCAATAATTTGTATAAAAGAACCATGCTATACATATAGATAAGGGCAACTATTATTTGTAACTCCATTTATGACCAAATACAAGGTATTGTAAAATAATAGTATAAAGTGCTTGTTCTCAATAGCATAAGGTGCCTTATAGGGAATTCAGTCTGAAAAACTCATTTATTGTTTGACTCCCCTGTTAGACACCTGAACACCTCCAGTGATGAATTACCACTGAAGGCCCCACCTCAGTGTCACCCACCCATCCATTCAGCCAGCTAGTCATCATTCAGTCACTTCCACTCAGTAGTCGTCCACATCATGTCCTATTAGGAGCTTCTGACTTCCACATTACAACTTAGGACTTATGCAACACCTACTTTCAAGGTTCTTCATTGCTTTTCAAACAAAATCCAAAATATAGAAAATGGTTACAAGGCACTAAAATACCTAGTCCCCTCTTAGCTATCCAACCTTCTTTCCCTTTCCCTTTCTCCTCTTAACTCAAGCTATAGCAGACTTGTCAATGTCACTAACACACTGCAAAGGCTGCCTTTGCACGTAACTGGATTGTCCGCTCTGGCTAACTCCCTATTGATAACCCAGGTTTCAGTTTAATCACTGTTTCCTCAATAAGTTTTCCTTTCCTCTTTTTTGGCTTCCATCACAGAGCTGCTTTGCTGCACTTTTGTTTAATTATTTGTAGTTTTTTGTTTAATGTCTACTTTCCTTACTAGACTCTTACCTCCATGATGCAGGCAACTGACCAAGTCATGTTCAGCACTCTTGTCCTCAGGAGCTAATATGAGCTTAGTAAATATTTGGCTATAGCTTTCCAGTGCCTCCTGTCTTCTTTTCCAGACTAAAACCTGCAAAATACAGCTTGAAAGGTTTTTAGATCTCCTGACTAGCCTTGTGATCACCTTCCTCAAAGTGGGTCAGACCAAATGCAGTCTGTCACGGAATACCCTACAGGTGTAGGCCAAGCAGCTAAGAGTGGGCCACTCTTTCTAGACTTAGCTTTACATGACAGAAAGTTTTGCCCCTGAATCGCTAGTATAAAGCTAGGAGGCATTAGTCTACTATGGGAGGTGGAAGTGGGGAGGAGTGGGGATTGAGTAACTTTTCTGGCTTTTAGAAGTTGCTTTCAGTAAGAAGGACGGACTTTTTCATGGGTTACTGTCATTAACAGTATGCACCAGTTTCCCTTCTCTTTTCTTAAGTGGGGAAATGTCAATACTAGATACATGACTGGAGTTGGATCTGCATACATTGCTTTTACTTACACTTCAAACTTTCCCGCTATTCACTTTCACAAACAATAGTGAATAATTATAGAACTGTGATGTTTGGGGTACTTTAAAGGCCATCTGCAACTTTCCATCCCTTTCTTCACATTGTTTCCTTCCCTGTTACTCTTCCAGTCATAAGAGATTAGAAACTAGGCTCCATCTCTTCCCAGCTTTTATTAGCTAGGCAAGACACTTTTTTTTTTAATCTGTCAAAGGATAATGACACTACCTACTTTGTGGAGTTATGAAAATCCAATCATGTAATTTTTGTAAAGTGCTAAAAAAAACTTTAATTATGCTGAATTATCATAGCACTTGCCACTTTGTGTTATAGGTCACTTATACAAGTTTTCTGTGCCTATGAATCATCTGGAGAACTTCCTAAGTGCAAATTTTGGCCCAGAAGGTCTGGAGTGGGGCCTGCCAGTCTACATTTCTAACAAGCTCCTAGGTGATGCCCACACTGCTGGCCCACAGCCACACATTAGCAATGCTCCAGATACCCCAACCCTCACACTAAAGCTCCTGTGGGAGATGCCTTGACAAATTTGCTTTGGTATTATTACCTCCCAAAGCATTTGAAACTGCCTTTAAATATGTGTGTACTTAGCTGTTTGGTTAATGACTGTCCTCCGATGACTCTGTCCTTGGCAGTGCATCTCAGAAGTAGGCAACGTGGGACTGAGAGAGGATAGATTGGAGATGGAATCCCTAGCAAGACTAATCAAAAACCTTCTTCCCCATCCTCTTTCATACATGTGCTCATAAACATGGGCAAACATTGAAGAGAATTCTAGGTAAAAGGCAAAACTGAGTATCTGGCACTCTCATTTTCTGCCCATTATTTTAAGTGCATTCTTGAATTGAAAAAGGCTTTGAAAACAAAGTCAGTATTTCCAGGGCTGTGCCAGCATGGGGACAAACCCCAAAGAGACATCAAGTAAAAATCAAAGTACTAAAAGCTACAAAAACAGCCCTTTGATGTTCTGTATTATATAATCATACATGCTTTTAACATAACACTGCCTTCAATAAAGATCAAATAAAGTAAGCTGCTCCAACTGGAATAGTTGATTGCTAGGACCAACTATTTAGGCTTGTATGTGAAGCAAACTTTCAACTAGGTTCTGAAAAATCAGACTTTGGTTCCATAATAAATGAACTCATTTGGCTCTTCCAGAGGGTAGGAGTTTGGAGGGGTTGAATGGACTGTAATTCAGCCTTATATAAATCAGCAGCTTTCTCTTGCTCTGGGCTAAAAATCTCTGAGAAATTTAAAAAATCCCCTTGAAGGCACCACTCGTTCCTCATGCTCTCATCACAGAAATGAAACTTTCAAGATGATCACCCAACCTCCTCACTTTATAATGAAGGAACTGAAACCCACAGAATAAACTAGATCAAGATCCCAAGGAGTCAGTCAGTGGAGACTTCAGTCTCTAAGATGTTCCACTTTCTGCCATTTTCTTTCCACAGATTCTTACTGAGATTTACCTTCGGGGATCTGAACCAAGAAATTACTTGGGCTGGGGGTGATTTAGACTCTAAAGATAAAGCAGAGGCAGAAAAAAATTCCTGACAGAACAAGGTAACAATGTATACGGGTTAAGGGTCAGAGGTCTTAAAATCCTGACCACAGAGGGAGGAGCCAAGATGGCAGCGTGAATAGGGCAGCAGCAATCTCCTCCCAAAACCATATATATTTTGGAAAATACAAAAATTACAACTATTCCTAAAGGAGAGACCAGAAGATTCAGTACAACAGCCAGGCTACATCTGCACCTGCGAGAACCCAGCACCTCACCAAGGGGGTAAGATACAAGCCCAGGCCTGGAGGAACCTGAACGTGCCCCCCACCCCAGCTCCCTAGCGGGAGGATGGGAGTCGGAGCGTGGAGGGAGTGGGATCCCAGGATTGCTAAATACCCAGCCCTAGTCATCTGCACCAGGAGCACAGACACACAGTGCGTGGTGTGCTGGATACTAGGGAAACAGGACAGTAAAACCTGTGAGCGGGTTCTCACAGCCAGCGCCCCTGGGACAAAATAAAAGTGAGTGCTTTTTGACAGTCTTAGAGGGTCAGGAGACTCACAGCTGGATGGAAGCATCCCGGCGCACTCAGCGCAGCAGCTAGGAATCCAGGCCAGGGGAACTACAGATGCCCTAACCCCCTGGGCGGCAGTGCAGCTCTGAGGCCCCTCACTGCAATAAACAGCTTCCTGCCCGTTCCCCCTCCAGCACAGGCCCACCATAGCAGAGCAGCAGCCTGAGACCGGCCATGCCCACAGCAGCTGTGCAGAGCCTCCCCTGCAGCCACGCAGGTCAGACTCAGAGACCCCATCAGTGCCCAGCTGCCCAGCACAAGCTGCTAGGGGTCGCCATTCTCACAGGAGAGGAAGGCGACGAGCAAGTGGGAAGGGACATGGTTCTCAAAGCTAACACATGCACCAACTGCTCATGACTACCTCTACTGACATGAGAAGACAGAAGAATTTGATCAAGACCAGAATCACACAGACATTCCCTGAGAGGGAACCTGGGGAGAGAGATTTAACCAATCTTCCTGAAAAAGAATTCAAAATAAAGGTCATAACCATGCTGATGGAGCTACAGAGAAAAATCCAAGAGCTAACGGATGAAGTTGGGAGGGGAAATACAGAAATAAAACAATCTCTGGGAGGACTTAAAAGCAGAATGGATGAGCTGCAAGAAGCCATTAATGGAATAGAAATCAGAGAACAGGAATGCAGAGAAGCTGACGAAGAGATAAAAGGATCTCCAGGAATGAGAGAATATTAAGACAACTGTGTGACCAACCCAAACGGAATAATATCCACATTATAGGGGTACCAGAAGAAGAAGAGAGAGAAAAAGGGATAGAAAGCATCTTTGAAGAAATAATTGCTGAAATCTTCCCCAAACTGGGGGAGGAAATAGTCTCTCAAACCACGAAAGCCCACAGATCTCCCAACACAAGGGGCCCAAGGAGGACAACACCAAGACATATAATAATTAAAATGGCAAAGATCAAAGACAAAGACAGAGTATTAAAGGCAGCTAGAGAGAGAAAAAGGTCACCTACAAAGGAAAACCTATCAGACTATCATCAGACTTCTCAACAGAAACCTTACAGGCCAGAAGAGAATGGCATGATATATTTAATGTAATGAAACAGAAGGGCCATGAACCAAGAGTACTGTATCCAGCACAATTATCATTTACATATGAAGGAGGGATAAAACCATTCCCAGACAAACAAAAGTTGAGGGAATTTACCTCCCACAAACCACCTCTACAGGATATTTTAAAGGACTGCTCTAGATGTAAGCACGCCTAAGGCTAAATATATGTCACCAGAGAAAATAAAATCATACCAAAGAATGCAGACCAACCAAATACTAACTAAAGGCAAAAAATAAAATCAACTAGTCACAAAAGCAGTCAAAGGAAACAGAGAAGAGTACAGATTAAAACACCTAACATATAAAGAATGGAGGAGGAAAAAGGAGTGAGAGAAATAAAGAATCATCAGACTGTGTTTATAATACCTTAATAAGCAAGTTAAGTTAGACGATTAGATAGTAAAGATGCTACCCTTGAACCTTTGGTAACCCCGAATCTAAAGCCTACAATTGCAATAAGTACATATCTTTCAATAATCATCCTAAATGTAAATGGACTGAATGCAGCAATCAAAAGATACAGAGTAAAAGAATGGATAAAAAAGCAAGACCCATCTGCATGCTGCTTACAAGAGAGTCAACTCAAACCCAAAGACACACACAGACTAAAAGTCAAGGGATAGAAAAAGATATTTCATGCAAACAACAAGGAGAAAAAAGCAGGTTTTGCAGTACTAGTATCAGACAAAATAGATTTCAAAACAAAGAAAGTAACAAGAGATAAAGAAGGACATTACGTAATGATAAAGGGCTCAGTCCAAAAAAGAGGATATAACCATTATAAACATAAATGCACCCAATACAGGAGCACCAACATATGTGAAACAAATACTAACAGAATTAAAGGAGGAAATAGAATGCAATGCATTCATTTTAGGAGACTTCAACACACCACTCACTCCAAAGGACAGATCCACCAGACAGAAAATAAGTAAGGACACAGAGGCACTGAACAACACACTAGAACAGATGGACCTAATAGACATCTACAGAACTCTACACCCAAAAGCAGCAGGATACACATTCTTCTCAAGTGCACATGAAACATTCTCCAGAATAGACCACATACTAGGCCACAAAAAGAGCCTCAGTAAATTCAAAAAGATTGAAATTCTACCAACCAACTTCTCAGACCACAAAGGTATAAAACTAGAAATAAATTGTACAAAGAAAGCAAAAAGGCTCACAAACACATGGAAGCTTAACAACATACTCCTAAAATAATCAATGGATCAATGACCAAATTAAAATAGAGATCAAGCAATATATGGAAACAAATGACAACAACACAAAGCCCCAACTTTTGTGGGACGCAGCAAAAGCAGTTTTAAAGAGGAAAGTATATAGCAATCCAGGCATATTTAAAGAAGGAAGAACAATCCCAAATGAATAGTCTAAAGTCACAGATATTGAAATTGGAAAACAAAGAACAAATGAGGCCTAAAGTTAGCAGAAGGAGGGACATAATAAAGATCAGAGAAGAAATAAATAAAATTGAGAAGAATAAAAAAAAAGGAAAATATCAATGAAACCAAGAGCTGGTTCTTTGAAAAAATAAACAAAATAGATAAGCCTCTAGCCAGACTTATTAAGAGAAAAAGAGAATCAACACACATCAACAGAGTCAGAAACGAGAAAGGAAAAATCACGACGGACCCCACAGAAATACAAAGAATTACTAGAGAATACTATGAAAACCTATATGCTAACAAGCTGGAAAACCTAGAAGAAATTGACAACTTCCTAGAAAAATACAACCTTCCAAGACTGACAAAGGAAGAAACAGAAAATCTAAACAGACCAGTTACCAGCAATGAAATTGAAGTGGTAATCAAAAAACTACTCAAGAGCAAAACCCCCAGGCCAGATGGATTTACCTCGGAATTTTATCGGACACACAGAGAAGACATAATACCCATTCTCCTTAAGTTTTCCAAAAAATAGAAGAGGAGGGAATACTCCCAAACTCATTCTATGAAGCCAGCATCAATCACCCTAACACCAGAATCAGGCAAAGACCCCACCAAAAAAGAAAATTACAGACCAATATTCCTGATGAACATAGGTGCAAAAATACTCAACAAAATATTAGCAAACCGAATTCAAAAATACATCAAGAGGATCATACACCATGAACAAGTGGGATTCATCCCAGGGATGCAAGAATGGTACAACATTCCAAAATCCATCAACATCATCAACAAAAAGGACAAAAATCACGTGATCATCTCCATAGATGCTGAAAAAGCATTTGACAAAATTCAACAGCCATTCATGATAAAAACTCTCAACAAAATGGGTATAGAGAGCAAGTACCTCAACATAAAAAAGGCCATATATGATAAACCCACAGCCAACATCATACTGAACAGCAAGAGACTGAAAGCTCTTCCCCTAAGATTGGGAACAAGACAGGGATGCCCACTATCCCCACTGTTATTTAACATAGTACTGGAGGTCCTAACCATGGCAATTAGACAAAACAAAGAAATGAAAGGAATCCAGATTGGTAAAGAAGTTAAACTGTCACTATTTGCAGATGACATGATACTGTACATAAAAAATCCTAAAGACTCCACTGCAAAACTACTAGAACAAATACCTGAATTCAGCAAAGTTGCAGGATACAAAATTAATACACAGAAATCTGTGGCTTTCCTATACACTAACAATGAACAGAAAGAGAAATCAGGAAAACAATTCCATCACAATTGCATCAAAAAGAATAAAATACCTAGGAATAAACCTAACCAAGGAAGTGAAAGACCTATACACTGAAAACTACAAGACACTCTTATGAGAAATTACAGAGGACACTAACAAATGGAAACTCATCCCATGCTCTTGGCTAGGAAGAATTAATATTGTCAAAATGGCCATCCTGCCAAAAGCAATCTACAGATTCAATGCAATCCCTACCAAATTACCAACAGCATTCTTCAATGAACTGGAACAAATAATTTAAAAATTCATATGGAACCACCAAAGACCCTGAATAGCCAAAGCAATCCTGAGAAGGAAGAATAAAGTGTGGGGGATCTCGCTCCCCAACTTCAAGCTCTATTACAAAGCCACAGTAATATTTTGTACTGGCATAAGAACAGACCCACAGACCAGTGGAACAGAACAGACTCCAAACATTAACCCAAACATATGGTCAATTAATAAATGATAAAAGAGCCATGGACATACAACGGGGAAATGACAGCCTCTTCAACAGTTCGTGTTGGCAAAACTGGACAGCTACATGTAAGAGAATGAAACTGGATCATTGTCTAACCCCACATACAAAAGTAAATTTGAAATGGATCAAAGACCTGAATGTAAGTCATGAAACCATAATACTCTTGGAAAAAAACATGGGCAAAAATCTCTTGGACATAAACATGAGTGACTTCTTCATGAACATATCTCCCCGGGCAAGGGAAACAAAAGCAAAAATGAACAAGTGGGACTACATCAAACTGAAAAAGCTTCTGTACAGCAAAGGACACCACCAATAGAACAAAAAGGCATCCTATAGTATGGGATAATATATTCATAAATGACAGATCCGATAAAGGGTTGACATCCAAAATATATAAAGAGCTCACACACCTCAACAAACAAAAAGCAAATAATCCAATTAAAAAATGGGCAGAGGAGCTGAACAGACACTTCTCCAAAGAAGAAATTCAGATGGTCAACAGACACATGAAAAGATGCTCCACATCGCTAGTCATCAAAGAAATGCAAATTAAAACCACGAGATATCACCTCACACCAGTAAGGATTGCCACCATCAAAAAGACAAACAACAACAAATGTTGGCGAGGTTGTGGAGAAAGGGGAACCCTCCTACACTGCTGGTGGGAATGTAAATTAGTTCAACCATTGTGGAAAGCAGTATGGAGTTTCCTCAAAATGCTCAAAATAGACTTACCATTTGACCCAGGAATTCCACTTCTAGGAATTTACCCTAAGAATACAGCAGCCCAGTTTGAAAAAGACAGATGCACCCCTATATTTATTGCAGCACTATTTACAATAGCCAAGAAATGGAAGCAACCTAAGTGTCCATCTGTAGATGAATGGATAAAGATGTGGTACATTTACACAATGGAATATTATTCAGCCATAAGAAGAAAACAAATCCTACCATTTGCAGCAACATGGATGCAGCTAGACGGTACTATGCTCAGTGAGATAAGCCAGGTGGAGGAGGACAAGTACCAAATGATTTCACTCATATGTGGAGTATAAGAAGAAAAAACTGAAGGAACAAAACAGGAGCAGAATCACAGAACCCAAGAATGGACTAACAGTTACCAAAGGGAAAGGGACTGGGAAGGATGGGTGGCAAGGGATAAGGGGGCTGAGGGGAAGAAAGGGGACATTACGATTAGCATGTATAATGTGGGGAGAGGCACACGGAGGGCTCTGCAACACAGAAAAGACAAGTAGTGATTCTACAGCATCTTACTACACTGATGGACAGTGACTGTAACGGGGGTTGTGTGGGGGACGTGGTGAAGGGGAGAACCTATTAAACATAATGTTCTTCATGTAATTGTAGATTAATGATGCCAAAAAAAAAAAAAGAATGGATGAGGTGCAAGAGGCCATTAATGGAATAGAAATTTAAAAAAAAATGTCCTGACCACAGGCTTAAGGAAGGGATGTTAGAAGTGTTAGGGGTGTTAGCTAGTGAAAGTGGATGAGACCCTGGAACAGAGAATAAAGCTGCTGTATTTGTACAACCACACTGCTTTCCTTAGCATTAGCTGTAGCCATCCCAGAATCCCTGAAACTCAACACAGCCAAAGACCGAACTCACCTTGGCTTTTCATCCTTGTCCAACAAACCCTTCTTCCTTCTGTAGTCCCACTTCAACTGACTACATCACTACTGAATCTTTAAGTTTTCCTCAAAACATTTTCGTCGTTCTCCAAAGCCCAACAATCCCCTTTAAAATTTCTCAATTTCATCATCAAAATATCTTGACTGCTTTAGTAATCAGTACAGACTCTCACACCAAGATGGCCTCAATTACTGAGTCTGATTATCTACTGCTTTTATCCTCAGCCTCTCAAGTCACACTCACTCCAAGTGATCTATAAATTATGTCATTTTGCTCAAAATTCTTTGAAGGCTCTCAGCTGCCTGTGTACTCAAGTCCAAACTACTTCCTGTTCATGGTTTGGTTCTTGCCAATCTCTATAGTAATCTCATCCACCCCAGTGCTCCCCTGTTACTACCAATCTTTCAAAGTACTTGTAGTTCCTTGGAATGACCTCATGCTTCTCAATTTGCCATGCCCTTCATGCTGTTTGCCACACCCTCTCCTTTCTACCTAGACAACTCCTGGACATCCTCTTCTAGGAGCTATCTTGACTCTCAGAGGTAATCATTCAATCTCAAATTTTTCTTTCCACAAAAAATTTAAAAACAGTAGTCATTCAAAAAGAAGCTTGATCTGAATGGCGTGGTTAACAAGAAACAAAAAAAACTACTGGGGTAAAATATAAGTGCACGTTCCAGAAAATACTAATATAATTCCAGTTTACGTGTGGCATGAAAACTCATTATGAGTAAACAAGAAATGGGTGAAAAATTGTAATTTATTGAAACTCAACTCAAAAAATATAAGATGCTGTAGTGTACAATATATTACACAAAGCACCCTCAGGTGCACATTCAAGTCAAGTAAGAACTCCATATCCCTTTCCCTAACCCTCCCACCCTGGGATCTTAGTATTTTTTCCATATACAATCATGCACACTTAATTTGAAAAAGGAAGCCCCAATATATTTTGATGTATTAATTAGCACCAAACAAGAGTAAAGTTCCATTTCTTTTTTTAATAAACAAAAAAACCCAATCAATAAACCAACTGGAGAGCTAATGGACTCAGCCAATACTGCTGACATAGATATTATACATTCATGTAAATACACAGCCTATTCTACCCTAAACAACGGTATGGCTGGTTCTCAGCCTTTGTTCGAGTTGGCAATTGTCCTCATGTTGCAGTGTAGGAGCCAGTCTGTTTCAAAAACAAAACTGCTATTTAGGAACTTCCTACACAAAGCTCATCTGTCTTTTTTGTTGGAAACAAGTCCAAAATTGGTGTGGAAAACTTAGATCTTTCAAGGACAACCACTGGCCGAAGGTAATGAAGCTGTTTTAAGGCAAGCTCTCCACAGTCTGTTAATGCTTTGTCCAATACGACCCTCAGGTTTTCCAAAGAAGGAACTGTTGTCGTCTCAGCTACTATTAAAGGTGGGATTGCAGTCAGGTTTTCATGAATTGCAGAGTCACTGGAAGAATGAGGTATGTCAACTTCAGGGTCATTGTCATTCACCATAGTACTTGCCGTAATACCCCCTAAGTCATTACTGGGTTGTGAAGAATGACTTAATGTTAAGTGCTCTGAAGGTTCCCAATCATCAAAATCATCTTCTTTCTCTTCACTTTCCTGAATAAATTTCAGAAATGAAGATTCAAATCCCATAGGTTTGTAAGTCTTCAAATCAAATGACCTGGGCTGTGGATGCTTCCTAAAATTCTCTTTTGGGACATGGGTTAAATTTTTTACAGTGTTTTCTTGCCCTGAACTTTGCTGCCCAGTTTCAGGGTCTTTGATCCTTGGCAAAGGAAGCTGGAAACTTGTGAAGTAAGTCCCACTTTCAATCCCATCAGAATTAGGTATGGAATTTTCTATTTTACAAGAAGGAGGCTGAACTATATTACATTGTTCCAAAGAAGTGGTTTCTGAACTATGGTTACATTTCAAAGTTCCTCTGTAGAGCAGAGTACCTGCATCAAATACTGGCTTGCTTTCGATACATCCTTTCTGATCTCCATCCCTTTCACCTGGATGAAGGCAATCAGTGCTCTGGACAGGCATGCTACTGTCACCTGGGGAATGGCCATGCTTTGTGTGCTCTGATTCACAGCTTGTATCTTCTTCTTTCTTTATGTAGGGCTCTACATCAGAAGGGGGCTCCTCCTTAATTTTGGTACCGTACTTAACACAAACCACAAGATTTTCCATCTGTTGCTCTAAATAGGCACTACTCATCTGATGGGTGCGTTTGTAATGCCTCACTATGCTGCTTTCCAGCTTCACCACAGATAAGCATCCTTGGACCATGCAGGGGTACTGTGTGTGCTCAGAATGCTCCACACACATATGGAGGGCTTCAGCTCTTGTTTTAAAACTAATTGGAGCCTTCTTTTCTTTGATTAAGCCACATTTTTTTGCCTTAGCATTAAATGATCTTCTGGTAGTCTGATGTTCATGCCCCTGAGTGTGACTTGGACACACCTTCTCACTCCTTAGTAGCCTTTCATTTGCCACTTTCTGGCTCCTAAACAGATCATCATAATAGTCTTTATGCCGGTAATATACATGTTGAGAATAATTACTGCGATGGGTGAATATCTGGCCACAGCCATTAAGATCACAATGAATTTCATAATCCGAATGTATTTCTCCTTCAATATTATGCTGTTCCATCAAGTGGTGCTTCAATTTGCCGAATGTATAAAAAACAGCAGGGCACTGAGGCTGGTTACAGGAAAACCTTGCCACAGATTCAGCTTCAGAAAGCACTTTAGGCTCTTCAATAGGGTCTAGGTTATGAGAGTCACTACAGTGCTTAGCAAGAGCTTTGGAACACAGGAAACGTTTGTTACAGTCCTTGTATTTGCAAGCAAATATCTTTTTACATTTGACAAGTTCCCTTTTGGTTCTTGCTTTGTCCTTCTCTAAACATAACTGTTCTTTGTTGTATTGATGTACAGTTCTGTAATGGCGAATCAAACCTTTTAGATTGGTGAAGGAGGAGTTACAAGTTTTATGGATACAATGGAATGGTTTGTGGTATTTATTCAAAATATAGCAGAGATTTCCTTTAGCAACAGTTCTCCTGCTGCCTCTCCCCTCTCTTCCTTCTCGCTCTTCTCTATGGCTGCCAATTGGTGATGAAATATCAGATATTTTACCTTCCGTTTCCTCACAAGATGACTCCAAATCCGTTTCTGAACTGCATTCATCCTTTTTAGAGTGACAGTGTGGCTTCTCCGAGTTACTGGTGGGATCTCCACCATGTTCTGCAGAACAATCACCTTTCAACCTGTCTACTGAGCATGGGCCTTCATGGTCACATTTTTCATTATCTAATAGTTTGTGAGTTACTCTGTCACTGCCAATTTGATGTTTATTTTTGTAATGAATCCTAAGGTGTGTTTTTCTTGTAAATGACCTTTGGCAAATATGACACTGAAATGGAGAATACCGATGCTGAAACATGGTTAACTGAAGGACTTTTTCTTTTGAATAATTATGTTTTTTAAGATAATGCATTAACAAAGCCTCTCTGGTCACAAATTCGTATTTGCATCCTTGAAGTTCACAGAAAAAAGGCTTAGCTGCCAACTGTGCAAGGTACTGACTTGGCATATTTTCATCTTGATTCTGAAAATTAAGGTTTGAGATGGTAGATGAAAGAGACTTAGCACCACTGGATGGGTACCCTTGCAATGACCCTGAGAAAGAGCCATGTGTTATTGAATTTTTCAAGCTTAAATGTTTCAAGCGTAACAGAAGCTCCAACATAGTATCCTCTGTACATGGCCTTTTAGAAGCACAAAAGGAGGCTCCTGAGGAATAACCTTGATGTTCTCGTTTACATTTAGTATGAATATTGTGATCTGGACCTTCATCTGGGGAGTCACTATTTGTATCTGAGCTGGGTTTAGGTTCTACATCAAACTTTTCAGTAGTTTGATTATGTTCATTACCCAAACAGGGAAAGAGATCTTTTGTCTTTATCTTTTTGGGTTTGAAATGGTAAGGGTGAACCTTCCGTAGATGTTTTTGCATCCCTCTTGCATTTTTGTAGGTGGAACCACAGCCATCAAAACCACAGGTGAACTTAGTCCCATCAAAACAAACTGCCACATTGGAACGTTTTTCTTTTAGGCTAGAGGGCACAAAGACTTTCTCATGAGATAGTAATATATCCTGCATGGTTTCAGAGTGATCCAATGTGTCAATTAACTCCTCATTCATGGAGGCTGAAGAGCTATGACTTAACTGTTCACTGGAATTGCTGTCACTGTTTTCTTTCAGATTTTCTGCAGTTTCTATCTGAGAACTAGCTGATCCTGCACAGAAAAGAAGATCCTCAGGTAAATGTGATTTATTAGTTTGGTCAAGTAGATGGGGCTGATCAATACAATCTTGCTTTTCACCTGCTGCAGGCTCCTCAAGTTTCACTGATTTTTTCACATCTCCATTTGAACTTTCCACACTATGCACTGAGAGGTGCTTCTGATACTCAATTTTGGAATAATAGAACTTTTTACAGCCAACAAAGTTACACGTGTAAGATGCATCCCTAAAGTGTTGTGCTTCATGGTGGTAAAGCTGTCCCAAGTCACTGAAAACAATATTACAGCCATTTAATTCACATTTATAACGTAGATCTTCATGTTTTTGTTTATGATTAAGTAGTTCATTCACCGATCCAAATCTTGCATAGCAATCAATAGAAACACACATGTAAGGTTGAGGACCACAGTGCACTTGTTCATGTTCCTGCAAGTGAAAAGCAGACATGAAATGTCGTCGACAGTAAGTACACTTCTCTCTTCTGTTTTTCATATCTAAGTAGTGCTTAGCATTTTCATCATTATTTTGGTGTTCAGCTTTAAGATGCACACTTAAGTATTTAAATTGCTTAAACACACGGGAACAGTCTGTGCCAGGACATGGGTACAAATCTCTGTCTTGCAGGTGGCAATCTTCTAATTTGCTGAATGTGACATATTCATGAGACTCTCCTTTGGCTTGTTCATTCAATGACTGATTTTGCTCCAGGGTTGCAGAGGGACTCTTGGGACAAATTCCCTTTTGAGAGCCTTTCAACAGTAATTTCTTTCTAGAGCGATCCCTTCTGCTTGGTGGCATTTTAACATGTTCCATCACATGAGGAACAAATATTTCTTTTCTCTTGAATTTTTTAATACAAACTGGACAGGTATAAATTCCATCTTCCATATGCATCTTAGAATGATGAAGAATCCTGGCCTCTATACATTCCCGCTTACATAACAAACAGAAAAATTTATACTGAAGCCACCTCTGATATCTTTCTGAAGAACCAATGGGTTTTTTGTCTCTCTTCTCCTTATGCTGATCTGTCATATCTCTTCTCCTATATTGTTTATCTTCTTTACCTTCCTCATAGTCACTGAGAAATGACTCTAAAACATCTGTGTCATTAATAGACATTTCATAGCCACTTAGATCATCATCAGAATCTGAGGCTTCTTGTCCTAGGAGTTGGTGGCAGTGTCGTTTTAAAGTTTTCCAGTCCCAAAATTCAGGATCAAAAGGCCAGTGGGCTTTTAAAGCTAGTAGAAGCTCACATCGGAGAGAATTTGGAACTGGTGCATTTTCTTCATCAAATTTTTGATCTGGTTGCAAATACAATTCTTCCAACCTATTAAATCCATCCAAACTGGGTTCAATTAAGAATTCTGTAAGCTGACAGGCTCGTCTAACTTCTAAATCTTCTGGTAAAAGACAAGCAATTGTTTTACAAACTGATGTCTTCATTTCTTCATCTTCACTTGATCTGAGTTGAAGAGCTCTGACGCATAGTAGAACTGACACCCCAAGACCTGCATCTTGTGCCTGTAAGAAAAACAGGGGAGGAAAGTTATTTTCTTCATTACAGAAACATTACATAACTTTCACTGGTATATACACACTTCTCAAAACTTCTAGAGTTCTTAAATTTATCTTAAATTTTTCTTCCTGCAAGTTACATGTAGATCCTTCTTGTCTCATGCAAAGGACTGGATTTGATGCTACAATCATGAACAACAATATTCATAAAGTATCCAACTTTATATGCCATCGTATATTCAAGCAGTCCCTAACTAACGCTCAAGGAATTTAGCTATGTGTCAAATGTATAAATAATAAAGGTTCTTGAATTCAAAGGAATTTGAGGTAAATAAGGCCACTGAAGGATTTGAAAAGGAACTGTCTTAGCTGGGTAGGAAGGACAAGGACTAAATGAGTATGAGTAGAAACACATGTATAAAAGTGAACCTAAGACTGAATGCAATTTAAGAACCTTCATGTGTCATGAAACACTTGGATGTTTTCAAAACCTCAAGGCTTAATAAATGATTCTCCCATTTCCTAAAAGAATTAGGACTTTATAGTTACAGGTATACTGAACATCAGCTTCTTGTGGAAAAACAACAAAAAATTAGAAAATCTCTCTATAGCAGCAGAGACTCAAAAACTAGTCAAAAACCAGGAAAAATATGTGGTCATATGTGACAAAAGGCTAGTGCATACAAGATGACTTATGTGAGAGGTTGAAATGGAATGTGAAAATAATATGAGTAAAGCAGTGGGATTATGTGGCAGAGTGGCTTAAAATGCAGTACTTAAGAGTATGCCTTTGAGAACCCTAGCTTCACTACAGTGAAAAGTTCTTAACTCCTCTAAGCCTCAGTTTCCTAATCTGTAAAATGGCAATTGCAGTGACAGTGTAAGATTTTCCTCCTGATGCTATTATAAAATGAAATATAATAATGAAATCAGATCACTACAATGTTGGCACATAGAAAAACATTCAACAGAATACCATGGAAAATGAAGATAAATTTCACTATTCAAATCAGTAATCAATTTGCTAAGCAGTTATTCTGTATTGGACACCATTCTAAATGCTAAGAACAGAAAGAAATAATTGCCATCAATTTACAGAACCCTTACTACATCCTTGGCACTGTTCTAAATAAACTGTTAGTATATATTATCCTCATTTTACAGATGAAGAAACTAAGACTCAGAAGGCTACTGCCCAATGTCACCAGCTAGTAAGCAGAAGAGAAAGGATTTAAACTTAAAGCAATCTGTGTCCAGAACCTGAGTTCTTAGACATTTTACAGCCTATGTTAACTCCAAAGCTCAATTGACTTGGCTACATATAATGTGCCCTTGATACAATATTTCAAGTCACTCTTTGTTCTTTCAGCTTCCTGGTTTAAAACCCACCAATTTGTTCATGTCCATCCATTTCTTCAAAATTCAGCTCCACATCCCGTATCTTAAACTCTAATTTACACCACTCCTTTAACAAGTAACATCTTGGTATATCTGTTCAAAATGTACACTGGTATTTCTAGTTTTTTTTTTTAGGTGTTCCTAGTGATTTCACAGATTTTACCATGTCAAACAGATTAGGATGTTTAAAAAAGAATGGACATTCTTTGCTGTTTATCTTGGGAGTCTTCCAAAAGGAGTTAATAATAACTTGTTGGGAACCTGTAAATTATTTAAAAACTTACCTGGCTCCCCAAGTCCTCTGTGCTCTGACTTACAAATGGTAATCTTAAATCACATTATGCAATTTGTCTAGACACCCACAGTGTAGTCCTAAATCTGCTGAGAATGAGGTGTATGATCCTTACAAGTCACACATCTCTGATTTTCAGCTTATTACTAAAGAGAGGGGATTAAACTAGATAAAGCCATGTATTGCAAAATGGTAGTACCATATGTTCCATGAAAAAAGGCCCCATGACCAAATAAACTGGATTCACAATTACCCCTCTTCTTATACCTTCCACTTCAAAATACAACCACATCTACATTCATTCTATCATACTATTTTTTTATAGTGTTGAGAGAGACCCTGGCTTCTCTGAAGTCATTCCCTTCCACTTATGACTTTCTCAAGTCACAGGACGAAAGTTTAGTAACTTTAAGTGATTATCTGCTTTAAGCTATTTTATAGAGAACAGAATCCCAGAAAAATAAAGATGTACTATTATTACAAGGCCCTCTCCATTACACACTGCTTGTTGCCTTCTGCAAGAGACCTAATGACCACATCAGCATCACTATCCCTTTCTTTCCCAAGGGCTTGTGATTGGTTAACAGCTGTCCCCAATATCCTTTCCCCCTCTCCTTTTACAAAAACAGAACTGATTTTTATCTGGTTATAAAGTCACCCAGAATAATGACTTATTCTAGCCTCCCCTGCAGCTAGACCAAGCCACATGTATGTGTGGGTGTATACTGAAGGGAGTGGGGAAAAGGTGTGCCGTAGTGTGGTTTGCTCCCCACCCCTCTCCTTACTAGAACGGAGATGTTAAAGCTGGGATCAGAACAGTTAGGTCTTGAACACGAGGTGGAAGCTATGTGTTGATAGCAAAGGAACCTGGGCTTCTGCTGTGTGGAGCCACTAAAGCAACTCTGGCCTGTATACCTATATGAGTGAGGGAGAAGTTTTCATCTTCTTTACACTGCCGCAATTGTGGGCTATCCATCATTCAAAGTAGAACTAGATCCTAACTGATACAGGTTAGATCACCTCCCTTTTTTAAAAACCTAGAGGTGAATCAACCAATTTGAAAGGAATTCTATACTCGTTCTTCTACCTACCAGTCCACATATTTTCCACCCTTCAAAACAAATAGCTCAAATAAGGATTATGGTGGAAAGTAGCCTAGAGTAGGATTAAAGAGAAAAGGGTTCTGGTTATCTATCTGGACACAAATTCCTTGGTCTATATCAGAAAAAAAACCCACTTTCCTTAAGTCTTCCAGAAGCTTTCCCATTTTCTGTGGTTCTTTGTGGTAAGCAGAATTCTACAATGACCCCCGTTAATCCTCACTTTTGTATCTTCTCTTGGGTGAATGTAAGCAGAACCTGTGAATATGGTATCATTACTGTGATTATGTTGATGTTATATGGCAAAAAGGACTTTGCAAATGTAATTAAGGCCCCAAATGAGTTGATCTTAAGATAACAGTCCACCTAGGTGGGTCTGACCTAATCACTCCAGCCCTTTAAATCTAGGTCTGCAAGTCACAGATGGAGAAGGTCAGATTTGAAGGAGGAGGAGTCCTTGTGCCTAAACCAGCTTGAAAATGGAGGGATGGAATGCGGGAGGCTTCCAGGAGCTGAAAACAGACTATACGGCTGACAGCCAGCAAGAAAATGAGAACTTTAGTCCTACAACTGAAAGGAAGTGAATTCTGTTAACAGTAAGAATAAGCTTAGAAGACTTTCCACAGAGCCTCCAGATAAGAACTCAGCCCAGTGCAACACCTCAGTTTTAGCCTTATACTCTGGGCAGCAAACACTGCCACACTGTGTTGGACGACTATATAAAACTGTGAACTAATAAACAGTTGTGGTTTTAAGTGTTAAATTTGTGGTAATTTGTTACCCAGTAATAGAAAATAAATACTTCCCTTGAAGATTAAAAAACAAAACTTTTTAAAAGGCAAGCGGTAACAGTAATTTCTTTAAACAAGGTAAATACTATAATTATTTGAATATGTTTTTTCTGTGACAGGAGACATAACTTGATTCACAATGATTAGAAATAATTATTACCTAACCTATCTGACCATGAATTTGCTTTTGATAACTGTTTTACTTTTTTCCTATCTTCACTGGAGAAAAATAAAGTAGAAGATATTGAAGATTACATTAAAGAAGGAAGGGAATATCAAAGATACAACTGTGCCTTGACTTCAGTATGAACAATCCTTGGATATTGTCAAAGAAGTAACCCATAAAACATATCCATGGTCCAATATAGATATGGGTATATGTAGAACTCAGTATGAGTACACATTAAAAACAAAACAGAACAAAAATAGAGCACAGCATAAGATTCATTCCAAATCTCTAGGCTGGCATTCTTAGCGTATATCTACAGTGCTGAGCTCAAAAAATAAGGTTTTATATATGGCATTTTCATTTTAGGAAATACTTATTTCCTAACATTTTAAATTTTGTTAGCATTAAAAAATTTTTGAATTTATGGACAGTTGATTCTGGAACTATTCTATTACTCTAAAACCTAAAAGATGCTTTCATTCCATCTTCAGCAGGTAAAAATAGAATTATATCTTCTTCATTTATAATTATGTTAATTTGCAAACACGCCTATATGAAATATAGAACATTGTTCTAGTAAAAGTAGATACAGGGTCACTGAGGTGACAGCCAAGAAACATACTCTTCTCCTTTCTCCAGTGGCCTGTCACTTCAAGTTACTATTTCCCATTAAGAAAACTTTGGATTCCTAGGAAGTCAATCTGTAGAAACAGCTAGATATGTCTAATTCCATAATCTTACTAAACCCCATTGTTTCTCATTTTTCTTTAATTAAAAAAGTAGTTGCCTGAGAAGTTATCTCCCCACTCATTTCTCCCCTCTAGGACATTAAGCATAAAAAGCATAAATTACTCACTTCAGTTTGTATAACTCTAATCAGGCAAAATAAATGCTGCTGTGTTTTAGCTATGACACCAAACTGACGACATCGTTCCAAAAAAGTGTCTAAAGAAGGGTCAATTCTTCTTTGCAGTTTACTCCAAAAGAGAGTCAATTCCCTATAAAAAGAAGGATTAAGATAAAACATTTAAAGCAACTGGTATTTGCTGTCGACCTCTCCATCCCATTTTTTTGGCTTATGAAAATAAGTTAACAGCAAACAAAACTAAAAGAAAAAGCTGTCTATATTCCTTATTTCTTCCTTCCAAACTGGTAAAGTTTTTAAGACTCCTTCCTGAAAATTCTACCTCTTCTTTGTTCTTTGCGTCTAAAGAAAGATAAAACAACAAAAGACTACTTCCTTTATGCTGATGATTTAGAAGACTTCTTTTGATACCATCTTATCCCAAAAGGTTTCACCCACTGCGTCAGTAATTTTATTGACTAATCAAACCCTAACTTAGTAGGCAGGAATCATCAGACATTACTATACTGCTAACAAAATGTATACAGTTAACAAATACTCAAATGGTGTACTTCTCCACACTTATCTCATGGGCCCTTTCCAGCTCTAAAAGTCATGATGCTACCTGTATTTTGGAATGTTTAAATATTGCTAGTAAATTAGTAAAATGGCACTCTTGGAAATAGCTAAAAACCCCACAAATATTCATGATGGAAACAAAGACAAGCTTGAAAGGAGTAAGTTACTTGAAAGCATTGATTGAAAAGGTTTGGAGAAAACTCTCAAGAAAAAGCAATAGAAACTTGAAAATGCCAGGATATAAACGCCAATGTGACTGTGAAATGTGAATGCAAGGAAAATTATTTAGCAAAACTGAAGAGAATGTTATCACTTAAAATAATGTGGCTCTTTTCTGTACAAGTTCAATGGATACTCTACTTTTTTCATTAAAAAAAAAAACCCAACATATTATTTCACAAGCCAGTTTTAGAATGCTAATATTCTATTATTACTATTAACACAGACTATTCCAGGAATCTGGATACAAATCCAAAGCTTAAGGAATGAATATACCTCTTTTATAATAGATTGAAAATAAACATATTTAACAGAGTTTATTTTCCTATACTTTTTTTAAAGAGGTAAGTGGAATTCTCGTGAAATTCTTAGAGGACTAAAACTTGCTTCCAAGATTGGAATGAGTATTTCTCAAAAGATATATGATTAAAGCTTACATTTAATGATGGCAAATTTGAGCTGTAACAAAATTAACTTAAAATGCCTTTAGTTGTCACTGGTGGCTAAGTGTTGCTTTCTTAACCAAAGCAAGTAAAGACTGAGATAGCTCAGCTTCAAAAATAGCTACAAGCCAGACAAGTAAATGGAGTAACTGTTCATTTTTTTAAACTCATAAGATTGCTTCATTCAGGTGTAAGCATCTTAGTAATAAAAACTTTTGAGAACAGTGAAAAATTCTGAATAACAAAGGAAATGAAGAATTACATATGCTCAGAGATTTTTAAAAACTATCATATACATGTATGTGAGATCTATCTTATTTGAAAATAACAAATTACCAAAGCCATTAAAATCTGATTCTGAAGATAAAAGGGTAAAGGAGATGAACCACCTAAAATTCATCAATGAGCTGTAAGTTTAAAGTTAGGTATAGCTGGTAAAATGATTAAAAAAATTAAGGTTCCCTAAGTAATTTTTAAAAAATAAATCAGAATGTCTAGAGCTTGATTTATACCCAATTAAATATTCCAAGCTCTAATTTTTTTAACTCCAAATAGCCATCAAAAAAGGGCATTTTATCATGTATTTATATTTACTTACATATTTGCACAGTTACAATTCAATGATTTAAAATTACTATCATCTACCCAAACTTAAATGTGCTGAATGAAACCACAACAACCAGTATGTATATTACTTGTGAGAATGCCAAAATGTCACTTTAATCACCACTCAAATCTGTACAATGGAAAAATGAAACCACCAATAAATAGTAACTTAGAGCCTGCTAGATCATACTTGCACTAGGACAAATACTTCAGTTACCACACTGCAATGATGTGATTTTTTTTTTAAATGAACAAACATTAAGGAATATATTGAAAATGATTCCATTCATATGGATGTTTCCAATGTTAATATGATTTACTGCACCCTCAAATTTACTCACTGCCTACCTCAAGTTAACCAATTATATATGAATTCACAAAAATCAATAGAAAAATAGTTTTATTAACAGCAGGAAACACATTTTGCCAGAGATCTAGCTACCACGTAAGAACTATAACATACACTATGTTTCTACAGAGCAGGAGGCCCATGAGGATCAGTTAACATGTCATGCTGAGATCTAGAATTTAGGCTTTTAGAAATGAGGCAAAGAAAACTTCATGGAATTAAAGAATGACCACCTCCTAAAGAAGGCTCCTGCAAGTGTAGTAGTTGATTCTCACAACCTCATTCTCATCTTTGCCAGGTGTTGAGGACTCAACTGTGAATCAGACAACATATATGTTGACCCTGCTATATCACAGTCTAGTTAGGAGAAAACAGATATGAAATTACACCTGAAGAAACACAAATGTACAACACACAAGATTTATCAGAGACATTACAGGATGCAAAGGTTAACCTATCAAATACTCACTGAAAGCTTGATGTGGAAGTTTAAAGTTCAATTGTATAATTTTAATTTTTAAGGTAGCACTGGTAATTATATACACCTATATGTATACTGCCCCATTCAAAATGGTTATCTTTCCACTTGCATGGCTACTCTAATTATATTACCATTGCCTGACATCTATAGGAACTCATTACTCCATCACTTCTTTGCTTTTTGCAGACAGTCAAAAATCTTCTGAGGCCAAATTAATGAATAAGCTAAGTGATATACCTTCTGATACCAATAATACAGTGACTGCTATAAAGTAATAAGATACATTTTACTGTGACTTTTAAATGTCTCCAAAGGAAATATCTAGAGGAGTAAAGACTTTTGGGTGATAGTCACATAGTTAACATTCCAAATACCTTCAATGGTGAGCACATTCAAGAATGACACTTCCAAATAAGAAATTCTAGTATATGTGTTTAAAAGTAAATATTCCAACTTTATTGTTATTTTTAAAAATACTTTTATCAGAATTAGCACTTAATTTTAAAAAATCATTTCTAGACCAAAATTCTATATAGCCAACTACCTTCAACTTAGGAACTCCCCAACACAACAAAAAAATCTATCCTATTTGAACAAGATTTCTGAGAGTCATTTTCTTTAGTAAAATTCACTGTTTTATGTTATGGCTATTCTAACTCCAATACCCCACTTCCAAAAAAAAAAGGTTCTGAACTCTAAAATTTTAGGTTCTACTTCTCTTTGAATTGCTTGGTAGAAGCTTCCTTTTAACAAAATGTTAAGTAATTTGTTTTTATTTACTTTATTCAATTACACCTTCTCGGGAAGCCAACAAGGGGGAAATCCCTGTCCCTGTTAATCCCTTCCAGCTGCAGGGGAGCAGCATTAATCCTAGAGCCACTAATATCCTTGGAAGGGCTAATGGTGGCTGAGTGAAGAAGGGAAGAAAAAAAAATTATGGATCACTGTAAAAGGGAAGTTGTATAGGAATATTAAAAGCACTGTGTAACTATCGTTTTAAAAACACTTTATAATCTATAGCACATCTCATATATGATTTAATGTATTCTTTGCACGTTGAAAACCTAGTATAACTAAGAGATATTTTTTCATTACAGGCAAAGAAGTTAACTGTAACAAGAAAAACTGGGGTTTGTTCCTCAAGTAAATACAATCTGTTTTACTGAGGCTAAAATATCTAATCTGTAATGCATGGGGGGGGGAGCTCTTCTACTTGATAGAATGATAAAAAATTTCACTACTAATTCTTTTTATTTATATCACCCCTTTTTTGATTTCCTAACAAGATGCCCACAGTGATTATTACAAAATATATTTAAGTAGTCATTCCACCATCTCCTGTCTCACAGGAAATGTTAACTCTGGCATAGTGGACTTGGCAGAGGAGTGGTATTTGAATTCTGGCCCTGCGCCAAGAAAACAACCACACAGAAGAAAAGCACTGTATTAAGAGTCAAAAACCCTGGAATTGAATTTCAGTTCTACCACTTTAACCTTGAGACTTTAGGCAATCACAAAACTTCTCTGATCCCTCTATCCTCCACTGCCTCATCTGTACAATGATTATGATGACTATTGGGTGAGGCAATTTATATGGAAGCAGCACTGAATTGCTTGATAGAAGCTTACGTTTAACAAAGTGTGAAGTAATGTTTCTATATAAATTAATTTTTCTATATATTATTTCTATATCAATACTCAATGTAAAATTTTAGTATTATTTCTATATAAAACAGTAAACAAAAAGAAATATAACATACAAAATACTAACCATAATACTATACAAATACAGATGTTCCAGAGGGAGATCAATGAAGGCTAGAGTATATGAACAGTTTTACTAGGTTTTCCATAAAATAGAATGCTGATTTACAACTTCAAGCTATCCTTAGGTTAGGTTCTAAATTCCAGTCTCCTCTTATCCAGATTATGCAAACCCAACCCATTCTTTGAATTAAGGCTCAAATATTACCTTCTTCCTCAGAGCTTTCTTAAACACTGGTGTTCAATGAGCACCTTTTTCTAATCTCCTATAGTATTATGCATACCATTAATCTGATACTTATTGACAGAATCTTATATTTTAGAGGTTTCCTATTTATCAGGTTTGTCCCTTTGCCCTAAAGAGATTCAGTAGTTAGAACTGAAAAGAACCATGGGTTACACGGTTTCTTCTTTTTAGCAACTAAGTACTCTGTGGGCAAACAAGATATAAATTGAGTAAAAACCAAAATAATGCAATTTTGCTACAGAATAATGCAGTTGCAAAGGAGATTACTATTCAAATGGATTTCTTCTCTAGTGCAAGTTTGACCTAGAAATCTAGATAATTAGTGGGTTTCCAAGTAAGTGGGGGAAAGTGACTACCAGAAGGTAAAACAAATATAAAGGAAAACAATCTAAGACCAATTTGTTTCATATTGCTGTAATTTTATCTTCAAAGAAGACATATATATTGGTGTTAACAGACAACCCTCTATAGGATGATCAAGAGGAGCTCAAACTTTTTACCCTCTATTTTGGAGTTTTCTAGAAAAATTAAACCAATAATATTTTTAATTTAATGCACTGGCTTGAAAGGATTTAATTCACATGTCATCATTTAACTTGCGTAGACTTTAAATTTGAAACAAACCCATGTTTTATATAAACCCTAATGCTATACTATGTACTAACAAAGGGAATAAAAACTAAATATACTTACCAAGAACAATATACACTTGCAGTTTGGAGCTGCTGGGTAAGGTAAGTTGTACAAAGAACAAATGCTGTGTTATCCTGACCCTCGGATTCCAGATTACATATGATGTCTAGTACTTCCTTGCAGTCGACCTTTGCAATCTATCAAAAATGAGATGATTCAGTCAAAAAGAAAATGACTTTCCTGTAAACTCTGTTACACAATATGAAGCTTTCTTATAATGTTTTCTTTGATAATTGGTAAGTCAAGAATTAGAGGGATGTAATTTTCTTCTATTAACTAATGGCTGGGTCTTCTGGGATGAATATTTCTTATAAGTAAATATTAAACAGAGAACAGACACTCTAAGGAAGTTCCACCACATTCCAAACACAGGTAACATTTTTGTACAGTTAAAAAAAAAAGACATTTCTCATGAATACTGCTATCATATAGAGTCAAATTATGCAGAATAGTTTCTGGTTATAAACTTCTAAAGTACCATCTTTTTTTCCTATTTTTTCTTTTTCAATTTTATTCAAGTCACTCTAGTTACAGAGAGAAAAAACACAAGGCTTACCCTTACTGCCAGTAGGGCTGAAGGACGCTAGTTGTGAAACTGCTTTAAATACAAATGCTGTATTAACATAACATTTTCTCATATAATTGAGGAAAAAAATCTTTTCAATAAGTGACTTTTTCAAATAACCAAAGTACCTTAGAAATACATCTTTTTCATTTACACTACTTATAAGAAACTTAAAAAAAAAAAAAAGCCAACCACGACCACCTCTGGGCAAATCAGAATTTTCTGGGGCTCTTTTTGTATACTGGTAAAACAGGAGAATAAGACTTCTGGAGACCCTTCCTCGCTCTCTATTTTATAACTTCCCTGTCTTAATAGAATATGAAGAAAAATCTATTTCATGACTGTGTCAACCTTATAAATGTCAATTGCACTGGGTAGCACATATAAAAAACAATAATAATTTCAGGACCAATGAGGTGTGTATCAAGCCAATGAGATATATACAGAGTTTAGCTTATCTCTTCCAGGTGCTATGCAGTTCTAATAGGTGGTTCTAAGTCTCCACTTTTAGTTATATCCTCAGGCAGAAACAGAAAGTCTTCTTTCAAAGCTTAGTTCAAATGCCATATTCTCATAGAATCCTTCACTAACTTCTAAGACAATGTTATCAATACCCATCAAAAACTACTCTCAAATTCCTCCTTTGTAGCACTTATCACAACTGCAAATTCATTCATTAGTTGAACTTATTATTAGCATTTGTGTCCTCTGCTAGAATATAAAATCCATGAGGTCAGAGGCTATGTACATCCTGTTCAAAACAGCACTTACTGCAAAGCAGTGTCTGGAACATAGAAAAAGTTTAGTAAATAGGTGCTGATGAATGGAAAAAACGAATCAAGTTTAATCAGGGTAAAAGGCTAATGTTTACAAAATGAACCTTATTCAATTCTGTGTTTTCTAATCTTTTCAAAGACAATGTGATGACACAAAAAACAGTACAATGTAGTGGTTAAAAGCAATTATTCTAAAATAAGATTGTGTATATTCTCTTCCTAGCTGTTTATTAATAGATGTGTGACCCTGGATAAGTCACGTAACTTCTCAGTAACTCACTGCCTCGCTTTCTTCATCTGTAAAATGGAAAAAAACAGAACCTCTCTCATAGAGGTATTTTAAGAATTAATAACAAGGTGTTGTTTTTGGTTGAACTTTTCAAATCATTTTTATTTGAGATATGGTTTATTCACAATATTAATTTCAGATGAAAAACTCAGTAATTCATCAACTACATATATTATATGCTCACCGTATAGTTACCGTTACCATACAAAGATAGTGCCTTATAAGCTGTATTCCCTATGCTATATTTATACCCCTATGACTAAATTATTTTATAGTTTGAAGTTTGTAACTCTTTATTCCCTTCAACTATTTTGCCCACCCTCCTCCCCACCACTTTAACCAACTGTCTATTCTCTGTGTTTATGAGGCTATTTGTTTTATTTTTCAGATACCACATATATGTGAAACCATATGGTATTCCTCTCTTTCTGACTTATTTCACTTGGTATAATACCTTCTAGATTCATCCATATTGCTGCAAATGGTACATTTCTTTTTTATGGCTGAACAATATTCCATTCTATATATGTACCAATCTTGTTTATCATTCACCTATTAATGGACACACTTCAATTGCTTCCATATCTTGGCTAGTGTAAATAATGCTTTAATAAACATAAACATTATTTGTTAAATAATAAAAAGGGATCCATATATCTTTTTGATTTAATGATTTTGTTTTCTTTGGGTAGATTCTCAGAAGTGGAATTGCTGAGTCATATGGTATTTCTATTTTTAGTTTTTTGAGAAACCTTCATAATGCTTGCCATAGTGGCTGCACCAATCCCATCAGCAGTGTATGAGGGTTTTCTTTTCTCCACATCCTTGCCAACACTTGTTATTTCCTATATCTTTTGGATAGTAGCCATTCTGACTGGTGCAGTGGTGATAATCTCATTGTAGTTTTGATTTGCATCTCCCTGATGATGAGCATCTTTTCATGTGTCTGTTGGCCATCTGTTTGTCTTCTTTGGAAAAATACCTATTCAGGTCCTCCACCCATTTTTTAAATCAGATTCTCATCATTATTTTTGTTATAGAGTTGAATGAATTCTTTATATATTTTGGGTATTAGCCCCTTATCAGATATATTGTTTTATAAATACATTCTCCCATAAAAATGTGTTTTTGTTTTGTTGATGGTTTCCTTTGCTGTAAAGAAGCTTTTTAGTTTGATATAGTCCCAACTGTTGTTTTTGTTTTTGCTTCCTTTGCTTGGGGAGACATGTCCAGAAAAAAATTTCTCATGTTGGTGTTCAAGAGTTTAGTGCCTATGTTTTCTTCTAGTAGTTTTATGGCTTCAGGTCTTATATTTAGGTCTTTAATCCATTTTGAGTTTTTTTGTGTGTGTCTGGTGTAAGATAGTGATCCAGTTCCATTCTTTTGCAGGTAGCTGTCCAGTTTTTCCCACACCATTTATGTCTTTTTCCCATTGTACATTCTTCCCTCCTTTATCATAATACTGTTTCAGAACAGCAAGGCGACTATAGTTAATAATACCATATTGCATATCTGAAAGCTGCTAAGAGAGTAAATCTTAAAAGTTCTCATTACAAGAAAAAAAATTTGTAACTGTATGGTGACAGATGTCAAGCAGACTTACTGTGGTCATCATCTCACAGTATATACAAATATTAAATATTATGGTATATACCTGAAGCTAATAAGTTATATGTCAATTATATATCAATTTTTTAAGAAGTAATTATGTGGGCCTAATAAAGTTACAGTTAAGTCTTCAAAAAATACATGTTTTAAAAGGGATTGGCAAATAGGGAGCACTTTAAAAGTGCTGTTAAAAATTGTTCTCATAAAATACACAAATTTTTAAAAGAGTAAAACAAAAAAGAAAGTGAAACTTCAGAATATTAGATAGCATTTCAAAAGATCACTCTCAGGTGAAAGATCACTCTTGATGTAAATTTATATCTAATAAGTACTGGGAGACCAAGTTAAGTAGTTAAAGCCCAAAACATAATTAAAGTTAAACCCAGTTTTCAAGGAAATAACACAACAAAAACAAAACCTTATCATATATTATTAAGATGGAATTTGATTGATGCCCTAAATCCCCATGTCCTCATCCATAGCTGAATGAATCAGAAGGGTCATCCAGAAAGGAAATGCCCACCACAAGGCCACTTAAAATTGCAATAACTGAAGCACCAAAAGGAGAATTCTATGGGAAGTGAAAACAGCTGGTCCAGAGCAAACCATCCATGCCTCATTAAAGCTTCTGTCTAAAACCAAGAATTCTAAAATACAATTTTGCAATGTAACAGCAATATAACACTTCCATGCTGAGAAATAGCACAAGAAACTCTCTATACCAAACATAAATTAGAATGGAAAAAACATACAACTTGCATTTCTAGAACACTTTTTATCCTTTTCAATTAACTTTTGTTATATTATCTCATTTTATCAGCAAGATCAATCTGCAAGATTGGCAGGGCAGGCAGTATTATTTCTACTTCATAAATAAAAAATAAGCCTAAGAAGAGACTATTTCTTGTCTCAAGTCAACTGTGGCAAATAATCAAAAGTAACAGTCAACAAAATGGAAAACTAATCTCCTGTCATTTTTTTTTCCTACAGGGAAGTACTCAAATTTTAAAAGGACACATTTCAGAGAGATAAATAGGCTTTCATCTTTTGGAACCAAAATATTAAGAAAAAAGGGACAAAAGTGAAGTAAATTAGAAATATACATTTCAAGTAAAAATTCACTAACTTAAAATGATGGGAGAGGAGGAAATGACATGAAAAATCTGAATTAATAGTTTATAAGGCATATATAGTTGCATTATTTCCATTTATTACAAATACTCTATAGTGCACACTGTTAGTGTATAACAGGTCCAAACAGTTCCTCCTCCTCTCGCCTGCATAGTCAATTCTTACCTTGAACATCCAATCAAAAATTATCAAGTCTTCCTTTATAGACTACTCTAACATCCAATGATATCTTGCCTGCTCTGAATTCACAAGATCTTGCCAACATTTTTAGTTGGACTATTTTTTATTTTACTTTGGGTCAGCTTTTGAACTAGTTTCACATAATGGCCTTTACCTTTTATCATTCTACTTTTTTTAATGGGCTTCTATTTTGGCTCTCCAAACTAGAGTATGAACTCCTGAAGACAAGAACACAATCTTATAAATGAGATCCAAAATCCTCTGTGCCCAAAATCCCTTAAGAAGGAAAAGAGCCATGTTAGAATGTATTTGTCTGTCAAAACAATGCTATTTTCTATATATACCTGTATATCAGCTAAGTACTGATATTTAGTAAAAAAGCCAACCTGATTTTTTGCTCTCCTGGAACTGACAATCTAGTCACAGATAATAACTGAGGAAGCAGGCAATTACTAACAATTACAATGTATGTTTTCTTTTCTTTGAAGTATATTTTTTTATTGAGGTATAACTGACATATAACATACTAGTTTCAAATGTGTAACGTGACTGGACATTCCTTTTTACTTAAGTACAGTTGATACACAATCTAATATTGGTTTCAAGTACACAACACAGTGGTTCAACAGTTAGCCATATTATTAAATCCTCACCCCCACTAGTGCAGTTACTATCTGTCAACATAGGAAGATGTGAGAGTCACTGGTTATATTCTAAAAATAAGGAATGCTTCACAAATTTGCATGTCATCCTTGTGCAGGGACCATGCTTATCTTCTCTGTATTGTTCCAATTTTAGTGCATGTGCTGCTGAAGGAAGCACTACAATGTATGTTAATGCTACAATGGGACATATATAGAGTATTTTTCAAATACCTTCAATAACAAAAAAAAAAATCTAAAGTGAATTTAGGGTATCAAGAACAACTTCCTGGTTGAAATCACAACTAGGGTGAGAGTTAAACAGGAATAAACCATGGGGAAGGGTAAAATGAAATAAGAAAATTATTCCAGAAGGGAAGAAAACACATTACCCAAATGGTAAAGAGTGAGTGTGGTCAGGAGGAGCAGAAACAAATTACTTCGACACAGCTCAGGACAGCACAGTGGCAGTGCGAGCATCAAACCTAGGGCATTCTGGGAGGGGCCACACCTCCCAGTATCTCCGTGCCTTCTGAATCTGCCCTGGGGAATGCCAGTAAGTATGCTCCTGCACGGGCCTAATCTCTACCTACCTGACTAAGGCCATGTCAATGAGTTGTACAGTTTCACACTTGCAAAGACAACCCACTAAGGAAGTCTGTGCAGGTTGAAATCAGTCACCTTGCCAAACCGTAAAACTTAACCTAAACTTTCTCCAAATGTTATAGATTTTCTAGTCAACTTTTAATACTGACATTTTTAGTTCATGCTTAGTATTGTTTATCTGACATTTTAGAACACAGCTATGTGCCTGATAATGAAGTTTCTCACTAAAAAGGTCCCTAACACCTAACATAAAAGGTACCTTACACACATTTTTATTATCCATTAGCTTCAGTTTTATTTCCATCAAGGTTTCTATTGAAAAGCATGACTAGTTTATGGTGGTTTTTTGTATAACCTTCCAATTCAAGAACTCATTTGCCTCATCCTCACTTATCTAGGCTAACAACAGAGGGATATCCTTCTACACTTATTTCCCACTTTCATTTAACTAATTTTAAAAAACTGACTGCTTTTACAAATAATCTGAAGCCAGAGTTTCTTCAGTCAGCCCCTCCATATAGATCCTGACCCTCAAAAGCCTGTACCACATCTTATTTCATACTTTCACCCATTAGTGCCTGCTTCAGAATCTTTGCATGACAAATAACCACCCAACATTTTTAGTTGAAAGGAAACCTCACTATTTTGCCCCAAATTCCTGTATTTTCTTGGATACAAAGTAAAAAAGAGGTATGATAAAGAAAAAAAAGTAAACAAATAGATAAATCCAGGCAAATATAAATGACACAATTTTAACACTTCATTAATAATATAAATATGGTTACACTACTTGTCTCCAACCTTTTGCAATAGTTTAGACCAGTCTAAAGCCCAAATATATGCCACAAAATACTTTTCAGCTAAGCAAATTAAAATGAAAGTCACTGACAAGTTTTTGAGAATTTCAGTGAGTATCTACGAAATATCTGGATAGGTACTGAAATAAATTTTCTGTTCTTAAATATAATTCCTTATCCCTGGGGTTTACATTCTATGGCTAGTAAGATAAGTAAGACACATGAATCAAATAATTAAGTCTGCTTACTATCCATCTTCCCCTTCTAGAATTTATGTTCTTTGAGGGCAAACGTTTGTTTCATTCACTACTGTAATATCTTCAGTGCCTACAACATTACCAGGCACAGGGGGGAACATCAGTGAATATTTGTTGGAATGAAAGATAACAAGGTAAGTAACTTAATGGCTACAAAAGAGTAGGATAAGTAAGTGGGACAGACTGAAGACCAGAAGAATAATGTGTACTGGAGTAAGCAAAGAAGGCTTCAAGGAAAATAGTTCTTGGGGAGACAAGAGCATCTAAATGGGGGATGGCCTCCCAAAATATGCCAGAATGAGCAAACTAATAAATGTGAGAATAATTATGGCATATAAGGAAGAAAAAGATTACCTGATGTAACTGTTAAGAATGGTATTTATGTACCAAATGATTTCCTTCATTTGTAGAGTATAACAATGAAGCAAAACTAAAGGAACAAAACAGCAGCAAACTCACAGACTCCAAGAAGGGATAGCGGTTACCAAAGGGGAGGGGTGGGGAAGGGCGGGTGGGGAAGGAGGGAAAAGGGAATTGAGAGGTATTATGATTGGCACATATGGTGTGTGTGTGGGGGGTCACCTTACTACGCTGATGGACAGTGACTGCAATGGGGTGTTGGGGGGGACTTGATGATATGGGTGAATGTAGTAACCACAATGTTTTTCATGTGAAACTTTCATAAGAGTGTATATCAATGATACTTTAATCTTAAAAAATATTTACTATGATTTCACTCATTTGTGGAGTTTAACAACAAAGCAAAACTGAAGGAACAAAACAGCAGCCGACACAGACCCCAAGAAGGGACTAGTGGTTACCAAAGGGAAAGGGCTGGGGAAAGAGAAAGAAGGGGATTAAGGGGCATTATAATTAGCACACACAATATAGGTAGGTCACAGGGAAGGTAGCATAGCACGGAGAAGACAAGTAATGATTCTATAGCATCTTACTACACTGATCGACAGTGGCTGCAACAGGGTGTGGGTGACTTGATAATATGGGTGAATGTAATAACCACAATGTTGTTCATGTGAAACCTTCATAATATTGTATATCAGTGATACCTTAATTTAAATTAAAAAATGATATTTACCACTTAGCTGGCACTCAGTGAAGGAAAGGTTTAATTAAATAAGATGAGAGACTTAGGAGAGAGCTCAGTTGCACACTGATTAAGGCCATGTCATAGAGTTGTGCAGTTTCACACTACATAAAGACAACCGGTTAAGGAGGTTTGCCAGGGTTGAAATCAGTCACCTTGTCAAGCTCTGATTACCACTGGGCTTTTCCCTCTCAGAATGGAGACCTTTGAAAGACAATTTTGTGAAGGGGGCATAGTAGAGCATGGTACTTTTTCCTGATTTCCATAAAGGTACCATACAGACTAATAAATGATAGTGGGGGACTGGAGGACTTGGGATATATGCTTTGAGTCTTTTTTTCCTTTTTTTATCCTTTTGAATTTTAAGGGGGAATCAGGATTTTGCTGTTGTGTGGTAAAAGGATGACTTGAAATCATTTTGGTTTTTAGTTTGATTTACTTCTATTTATTAATTTCTAATTATAAAAACTTTTATAGTGGAAAATTTTAAAAATATAGAAAATAAAAACTATCTTTAGATCTTAAAACTCAGTAACCAATGTTAACAAGGAGTTTTATTCCAATATTTTGTCTATATCCACACTAACTGCACAGTAGGGATTCAATAAATGACTACTGCAAATAGGTTGTAAATTCCTTCTATTACCCTAATGTTCTGTTGTGACTTAAGAGTTTTCATTAGCCCACAATACAGACAGGTAAGGGTATGCAGACAGACTGCAGAGGCAGAGCAATAAGGAGATGTAGAGAAATAAAGGCAGTGGAAAAGTAATGATGACAATGACAGTATTTCTCTTATACAGCACAGCTGTATGCCAAGCACTGCTCTACAACATTACACAAACTAAATGATTACACCTTCACAACAACCCTACAATACAGGCAGCATGCTACTCCTTTTATGGATTATAAAACATAAGGCAGAATTAGCAAACCAAATTAAAAAATACATCAAAAGGATCATATACCATGATCAAGAGGGATTCATCCCAGGGAACAACATTGGAAAATCCATCAACATCATCCACCACACCAACAAAAAGAGGGACAAAAGCCACGTGATCATCTCCATAGATGCTGAAAAAGCATTTGACAAAATTCAACAGCCATTCATGATAAAAACTCTCAACAAAATGGGTATAGAGGGCAAGTACCTCCACATAATAAAGGCCAAATATGACAAACCCACAGCCAACATCATACTTAACAGCAAGAAGCTGAAAGCTTTTCCCCTAAGATCGGGAACAAGACAAGGATGCCCACTCTCCCCATTTTTATTCAACATAGTACTGGAGGTCTTAGCCATGGCAATCAGACAGAACAAAGTAATAAAAGGCATCCAAATTGGCAAGGAAGAAGTTAAACTGTCCCTGTTTGCAGATGACATATTGTACATAAAAAACCCTAAAGACTCCACTCCAAAACTATTAGAACTAATATCTAGATTCAGCAAAATTGCAGGATACAAAAATCAATAAACAGAAATCTGTTGCATTCCTATACAAACAATTAACTAGCAGAAAGATATCAGGAAAACAATTCATTCACAATTGCATAAAAAAGAATAAAATACCTAGGAATAAACCTAACCAAGGAAGTGAAGGACCTATACCCTGAAAACTACAAGACACTCCTAAGAGAAAGTAAAGAGGACACTAACAAATGGAAACTCATCCCATGCTCTTGGCTAGGAAGAATAATATCATCAAAATGGCCATCCTGCCTAAAACAATCTATAGATTCAATGCAATCCCTAACAAATTACCGACAGCATTCTTCAACAAACTGGAAAAATTGTTCTAAAGTTCATATGGAGCCACAAAAGACCCCGAATAGCCAAAGCAATCTTGAGAAGGGAGAATAAAGCAGGGGGGATCTTGCTTCCCAACTTCAAGCTCTACTTACAAAGCCACAGTAATCAAGACAATTTGCTAGTGGCACAAGAACAGACCCATAGACTAGTGAACAGAGAGTCCAGATATTAACCCAAACATATACGGTCAATTAATATACAATAGAGGAGCCATGGATATACAATGGGGAAATGACAGCCTCTTCAACAGCTGGTGTTGGCAAAACTGGACAGCTACATGTAAGAGCATGAAACTGGATAATTGTCTAACCCAATACACAAAAGTAAACTCAAAATGGATCAAAAACCTGAATGTGAGTCATGAAACCATAAAACTCTTGGAAAAAAACATAGGCAAAAATCTCTTGGACAAAAACATGAGCAACTTCTTCAAGAACATATCTCCCCGGATAAGAGAAACAAAAGCAAAAATGAACAAGTGGGACTACATTAAACTGAAAAGCTTCTGTACAGCAAAGGACACTATTAATAGAACAAAAAGGCATCCTACAGTATGGAAGAATATATTCATAAATGACAGATCCGATAAAGGGTTGACATCCAAAATATATAGAGCTCATGCACCTCGACAAACAAAAAAGCAAATAATCCAATTAAAAAATGGTCAGAGGAGTTGAACAGACAGTTCTCCAAAGAAGAAATTCAGATGGCCAACAGGCACATGAAAAGATGCTCCACATCACTAGTCATCAGAGAAATGCAAATTAAAACCACAATGAGATATCACCTCACACCAGTAAGGACTGCCACCATCCAAAAGACAAACAACAACAAATGTTGGCGAGGATGTGGAGAAAGGGGAACCCTCCTACACTGCTGGTGGGAATGTAAACTAGTTGCACCATTGTGGATAGTAGTATGGAGGTTCCTCAAAAAGCTCAAAATAGAAATACCATTTGACCCAGGAATTCCACTTCTAGGAATTTACCCTAAGAATACAGCAGCCCAGTTTGAAAAAGACAAATGCACCCCTATGTTTATCGCAGCACTATTTACAATAGCCAAGAAATGGAAGCAACCTAAGTGTCCATCAGTAGATGAATGGATAAAGAAGATGTGGTACATATACACAATGGAATATTACTCAGCCATAAGAAAAAAACAGATACTACCATTTGCAACAACATGGATGGAGGTAGAGGGTATTATGCTCAGTGAAATAAGCCAGGCGGAGAAAGACAAGTACCAAATGATTTCACTCATATGTGGAGTATGAGAACAAAGAAAAACTGAAGGAACAAAACAGCAGCAGACTCACAGAACCCGAGAATGGACTAACAGTTACCAAAGGGAAAGGGACTGGGGAGGATGGGTGGGGAAGAGAGGGATAAGGGGGGAAAAGGGGCATTACGATCAGCACACATAATGTAGGGGGGGACATGGCGAAGGCAGTACAACACAGAGAAGACAAGTAGTGATTCTACAGCATCTTACTATGCTGATGGACAGTGACTGTAATGCAGTATGTGGTGGAGACTTGATAATGGGGGGTATCCATAATGTTGCTCATGTAATTGTATATTAATAATACCAAAAAAAAAAAAAAGACAAAGGAAGAAAATGCCAAAAAAAAAAAAAACATGAGGCACAGAGAGGTTAAGAATCTCAACGATGGTTATATAGGTAGTAAGAGTTTCGGGATCTACCCCTGACAGTCTGATTCTAAAGTCAATACTCTTAGCTACTCATGCTTTTTGAGATATTTTAACAGTAGAAATGACAATACATTATGTCTGAATAGAAAGGAAACTGTACACCTTTGGTTTTTCCCAACTGTGTGCTCTCTGAAGATAAAAAAAAAAGTTGTTGATTGTTTTATTTCTAAGAGTAGTCAATAAACATTTACTTAACTGAAATGAATGGACCATGAGGAGAACCAGCAAGAACTTAGAAGCATTTAAGTTTATTATCTAAGATTATTCAGAATCATTCAGTCCACGCTATGTTCTTACCTTAAGCCTCTTCCAAATCCTAAGCAGTTCCTCAGATCTTTCCCTTATCAAAATCTACTTCATAACAAAAATCTGATGAACTTAGTGATACAAAAATATAAATCAAGCATAAGCACTATCAGTGATATTTGAACTTACCAGTATCAAGACTTTTAAGATAAAGGTCTGAAGTGGCCAGTGCTGGGAACTGGGGTGGTGGCAATGATGAAAACCTACCACCATACCCTATGAACTTCATATATAATGTCCACATACCTTCCTGCAAACCCTAGTACTGAATAAGGAATAAAAATAAAGAGTTGCACTTGACAAGAATACTGCCTGAAGATTCTCCTGTGGCAAAGAACTCAGAAATCCTCGGTCAAACATAGCAAATGTCTTTTGAAAATAGATAGCCAACCATTCAAGAAAATAAAGTTGGGGAGAATGAGATGGGAAGTAGGGCAAGTTAAATGACACCACACTCACTGTTCTTACTGAGATTCACCCGTTTTTCTTGAAAAAACCTCCTTGGATTGTGGTACACCATTACTTAATTTCCAGAGTTCTGAAAAAGCTTTGTTTCACCCACTCTCTGGTTTCAACTGCTGACAATTTGAAACTCTTAATTTCCAGTTCAGACCTCTCATTGTAAGTCTCACATTGTATGAATGTTGTTTGCTGTTCCTCTCCCTTGTGTCTTGTTCATCTTTGTGTCCTCAGTGAATATATGTTAAATGACTAGAAGACATGTCTGTATTATTTCTTTTAATAATGTGTGAATCTAAAATTGTCTCAAAATATCTATATTTTAAAAATAAACAACAAAAAAAAGAGAATGGTCATTGAAGACAATGAACTGTGGGAATAAGAACAGATACAATTAGAAGGTTTTCATAAAAATCAGCCAATTAAACACTAATGCCAACTGGCATAAGAAGGTGAGTAGAGGCAATGTATTTGCCCAAGTTACTTTTATCTTAGGCTTCCAAGGTTAAGCAGTATTCTGGCCAGTGCCATTATTGAAATACTTTATCATTTACCTTTCTCTGGAATAGTGGTTTTCAACTTGGTATTTTCCTGATCATTTCTGAGGTATAATACAAATAATTTGTTTCTAATAATATATTTTAAAAATTGAACCTGGCAAGTGTTTTTTTTTTTCTTCCCCAGAAAGGAACCAGGTTAATATAAGATTCCTCTTGCATTCTTGAGTAGGAGAAAGGTGGGAGTTACAACTGGCAAGCCTACATTTCACAAGATTGTTGGTCCACTTTTGGGAAAATTATCCCTGTTAGATACATCACCTGGAAAAAACGCTGTGCTTCTATCAAGGTTCTTTTATTAAACTGCAGTTAATGTCAGAGACTAGTGCTATGCTATGAAGTGGCCACCTATATGTTTCTTAAGAGAAATAAATAATCATTGATGCTTCTTATTAAACCCTATGAATATTTATATCTGATAGAAGCCTTAAATATTGTAATTTCTTGAAATCTCCTCCTGATATAGGCTTGCTGAAAAGATGACACATTTGAAATTTCTTTAGATTCTAACTCTCATGACCACTCCAGTGTAATCATGCATCCACCATATACCCACACACATCCCATGAAAGCAAGACTAGAAGTGAATTCAAGATACAAAGTCCTGGGACAATGTCTGTTCAAAGCTACTTGAAGGAACTCTGCTTTAAGAGACAAAATATTTAAATAGGCAAATCCTCATTTCTTCATACAGCCTTTCTACCTTTAGCATATTTTTTGACTGTACATTTCATTACCCATATGATCATAAAAATAAAGTGAAATTGTTCAGATTTTAATTTTAAATTTAATTATGCACTTTGTTATTGTCCCTTGCTCAGGATCCATCTTAATTTTGAGTATTATTTAAGCTACACCTGGAATTTCTGTTCTCTTGTTTACTTTTCATTCTACTCCCAAACGAATTCCCAGTGGGTCCTGTTTAAATGTATGTGCTCTGTTTATCATTTATACCTAGCGACTGTTTTAATTCCCAACAGTATAAGTCTGGTGAGTAAATTGGGTCCTCTTTGTCTTTTGCTATCCCCATCAAGAAAATAAGCCTATTCTACTGTATCTACATCAGATATTATTAATTACATTAGACAATGAAGATGTAATTCATTCAGGGATCAAGATTGAAAACTTAACTGTGCCAAGAACTCTGGTTAACAGATTTCTTGGTTCTTCATAATAACAGAAGTGCCTCATTTTAAAACATCATTATTCTTCAAATTGTATGTGGAAAACTTGATCTCTGCAAAGATTTCCTTTCTCAATAATGCAAACAATATAGGAAACATCCACTTGGGACAGTAGGCTACAGCCAAGTCTGTAACTTTCATTAAAATTCTTTCATATGCAAAATTAATAGCAATATCATCTCATTCAATTCTAAATAAATTTTACAACCCAGAACTCAAAGATTCCACTGAGTTCTGAATCTGGGGTTCCTAATTTTGGCTTTCCAATTATTCTTAATTGCATGTGTCTGGCTAAATGTCCCCCAGCAGAGGTTTCCCATTACACACCCATTACTGTGATACCCACAGGTGCCAACACACAAATACTTTTGTTCCCAGCTGTTGCTCAAGTTAATTTGACTCTTCCCCTGAACTCAGCTGATGTAGATAGCAAATGCCTGTATAACTTTGCTACCTTAGAACATATGCTGATTTAAAACTCCAATTAACGAGCATCTAGTGATTCACTGGTACTTTTCCAAGGCAAATGTTAAAATTCTCTTTAATTCTGTTGTCACTTGCAAATGAAAGCATCCCTAATGAAAGTAAGAGATAATTATGATGGCACCACTGTTCCTTTTAAAATAATTTTATGTTGTATGCTAAATATTTTTGCACAGCCAAATAGAAAATATTCTCAGTTTTGAGGGTCAGGTGGTCTCTGTTAGAGCTACTCAACTCTGCCACTGTAGAGCAGAATGACAGTCAATAAATAAACAGGTGTGACTATGTTCAGTAAAACTTTATTTACAAAAACAGATAATTGAGGAGATTTGGTCTACAGGCTATAGTTTGCCAACCCTTGTAGAGAAATCACACTTCCTATAACCCAGTTCCTTGCAAACTCAACAAATTTGTTGAAAGGAATTAACTGCATAACTTCAGGAAGAAATCCTGTTTTCTTGGCCTTGTTAATAAACCAGGAAAGATCATGTACAAAACAGAGCTGATTATCTTCCCATATCCTCCCTGTTCTCCAACCCTCCTATGCCATTCTACTCAGCAGCACAGCATTACTACTCTTACAGTCTCCCAGGCTTTACAGTCTCCAAGGCATCTCTGCACCTTATCCTCCATTTCTGTCCTATCAGCAAGAACTGTCCTTTTTTCTCTTGGTAACTCCAATCTCTTTTCCTAAACCTAACAAATACTCTTTTTATAAGCTTCCTAAGACAGTTTCAGTCATTTTACAATCTACCTTCAAAACCTCCCTAATTTCTACCGTATCACATTAAGCTCTAATGCACTGGAATTTCCAAAGCCCTCCTTCTCCTCACCCAACAGGTCTTACTTCTCACAAGACCTCAGTACCCACTCTCTGCCCCAGGGAAGGTGTTCTCTAGTGCATCCCCACAAAGTACACATTCATTTCTGTGCCTTTACTACTACAATCTGTTATCCTAAAACCATTCTTTCTTCCTATCTAAACCCCACCATTATCTCAAGGTCCAACTCAAGGATCATTTTTTATAGAGCCTTATATGCCAATATACAAAGACATTCTGTATCTCTACACTTCCACTAAATTCAGGGCCGGTATCAGATACCTCAGCAGTTATCTTTCTATAACTGTTTCTGCCAACCAAACTAGGCCATACAACATTGCCTATGCCTAATACAATGTTTTAGAAATGAAGGAAGTCTTAAATAAACAAAGGCTGAGAAATGAAAGGAAAGGTTGTTATTGTTAAAAGGATGAAAGGGAATCAATCCAAGATCTAGCATTTTTGCTTCTTCTGAATTGTTTTGGCATAAATCAGGTGCTGAAAGTAACCACTACTATACATCTTACTCTGATTAAGTTTACCAAACACAAAATATTACAACTGCTGTTAGAGGTTAGTAGTCTCCTACCTCCTTATCCTTCCCAGCACTGCAAATGAACAAACATACTGGTTTTTAGTTAGTCCCTTGTGAGTGCCTACGTTACTAAGTATTCTAAAATATAGGGATATAAGGATGAATGGAAAACTTGTATGCTTTGTCCCTGTCCTTATCAAGTTTTCAATCTAGTGGGAGGAAATAAAGAATAATGTCTAGTGAAGTGGTAATATGTACTCTAAAGAAAAACTGGTGGGTAAGGAGACAGAGAGTGAGAGGGGCCATTTTAGATGGGTTTGTATATACTCCAAATAATGACAACAGATGTTTACTGAAGAAAAGTAGGACAGAGTAGGGCAATATGGTACTATTTTAGATAAGACTGAAGCAAGCCTCTCTGACATGGCAATACTGAGAAGCACTGTGAATGATTTAAGGGAATGAGCCATCCAAACTATCTCATGGAAGGGCATTCCACACAGAGGGAATAACAAGTAAAAAGCTCTAAGGCAGAAATATGTTTGGCTTGTTCAAAAAACAGCAAAGAAAAGGTGGCTGGAGAGCAGTGAGCATTAAGTTGTACAAGATACGGGTTGGAGATGGTTAGAGAAGTAGCCAGGGGCCATAGCACATAGAATAAAGACTTCTGGATTTATTCTGAGGAAGATGGAAAGCTGTTGAAAGGTTCTGATGAAGGGAGTGACAGAGCCTTACTTAAATTTTAAAGAGATTATTTTGGCTACTTTTGGAAAGAAAAAATTTGTAGAGGGCAGAAGTAAAAAGCAGTTCAGAGGCTTCCGGATTCATTTTTCATTTTTGTATCCCCAATGACTAAGACAGCATTCAAAATATAAACCTTTGGATATATGCCACCTAGGATAACATTTATTATCTTATATCTTTAATATTAGGGGTAGTATACCATACTCAGGTTTGAATTTCAGCTTAAACTCTGCAAGTTTTGTAACCATGAACATATTCCTTAATCTGAGTCCCAGCTTCCTCACCAATAAATCAGAGCTACCTATGAGATGTTGTAAGGATTAAATGTGACAATATATATAAAGCATTTAGCATAGTGCTTAACACATAGTAAGGACTTGAAAAATAGGTGATTATTCACTGCCCCCTTACCTCTAACACTGAGAATATAGTTGGAAGGCAACGGACTTTATTCAGAAGAAAGCTCATAAAAACAAAGCTCTGAATATCAATTATGAATGTGTTAAGTTTGAGATGCTATTAGTCATATAAGTAAAGAGAGTGATCAGGCAGCTGGATATATGAGTTTGGAGCTCAGAGAGAGGATTTAAACCATAGTTGGTATTTAAAGCCACGAGTTTAGATGAGAGATCACCAAAGGAATAAGTGTAGATACAAAAGAGGACACACAAGGACAGTTCTAGCAACATTTACTCATCAGAGACAAGAGGAGAAATAGCAAGGTAAAACTGAGAAAGACCAACCAGTCAGGTAGACAGAAAACCAAGAAAGTAAGATACCCGAGAAGTCAAGTGGGAAGAAAACTCTGTTAGAAGTTGAAAAGACAGTGCTCGCTTCAGCAGCACATATACTAAAATTGGAACGATACAGAGAAGATTAGCATGGCCCCTGCGCAAGGATGACACGCAAATTCGTGAAGCGTTCCATATTAAAAAAAAAAAAAAAAAGTTGAAAAGACAAAGTTAAGAAGTCAGATTTAGTAAGATGAAAACTGAGAAATCATCATGGAATTTAGTGGTGGGTGGACTGGCAGGGGTGAATGCCATATTAGAAATGTGTTCAAGAGAAAAATGTAGAACAGTAAATTCAGACAATTCATTCAAGAAACGATGCTGAAAGGCCAAGAGAGAAATGGGGTGGTAGCTGGAGTGGGAAGTGGAATCTAAAGATGTGTTTTTTAAAGATGGAAGAAAAAACAGCATAAATGCTGATGGGATGGTTACAGCAGAGGGGAAATTGATAATGCAATACAGAAAAGAACTGCTGTAGCATTATCCTTGAGGGGGCAAGAGGAGATGGAGTCTGATACAGAAGTCAAGGGGACTGGCCTTAGCTAGAGCAAGGACAGTTTATCCTTAGTAACAGCAGAGAGAGTATATATGCAAAGATATAGGTAGGTCAACAGATGTCACAGAAGGAGCTTATGGAAATTCTCTTCCAACTGCTTCAATTTCCTCAGAGAAAAGCTAGAAAGTCCATCAATGAAAAGAGAGATGGCGCAGAGGTATTACAGTATAAGTTTGAAGAGAAAGGAAAAAGTATGAAATAACTATCATAGAGTGGGAGAGTGAGTGGACTAAAGAAATACAGTGTGACTGATTTAAAGTGAAGTCAACTAGCAGGTTTTTCTCCACCCAAGTTTGGCCCTGCTGGTGCAGGTAAAGATATAGAGTAGGTGGAGATTTAGGGAAAATCAGGATATTGGTTAGTCACGTAAGTATAATTAAAGGAGGGACCAGCAGAGGAATTAAGGGTATATACAAGAGAGTGATAGTAACATTCACTATGTAAAACAAAGTAAGGAGGGAAGTGAGTACATGAGAATGAGGGAGAATAAAAAGTGACAGTATCAACAGATTATTGGTCCTGATGGATTCTGTATATGAAAAGGAGTAAGGTGGAAAGACTGGACAATTCCATTTGTAGAATAGGATACTTATGATTGAAATTGTCATTAAAGTTTATGAATCACTATAGCACAGAACCATTCTTGGGATTCCTACATTAATAAAAA